>NC_047120.1:25059589-25250464 GCF_902500255.1 Thalassophryne amazonica | reverse complement strand
CCATAGGTATTAAAGGCACTGCGTTGCGGTGGTTTGAATCATATTTGTCTAATAGATTACAATTTGTTCATGTAAATGGGGAATCTTCTTCACAGACTAAAGTTAATTATGGAGTTCCACAAGGTTCTGTGCTAGGACCAATTTTATTCACTTTATACATGCTTCCCTTAGGCAGTATTATTAGACGGTATTGCTTAAATTTTCATTGTTACGCAGATGATACCCAGCTTTATCTATCCATGAAGCCAGAGGACACACACCAATTAGCTAAACTGCAGGATTGTCTTACAGACATAAAGACATGGATGACCTCTAATTTCCTGCTTTTAAACTCAGATAAAACTGAAGTTATTGTACTTGGCCCCACAAATCTTAGAAACATGGTGTCTAACCAGATCCTTACTCTGGATGGCATTACCCTGAGCTCTAGTAATACTGTGAGAAATCTTGGAGTCATTTTTGATCAGGATATGTCATTCAAAGCGCATATTAAACAAATATGTAGGACTGCTTTTTTGCATTTACGCAATATCTCTAAAATCAGAAAGGTCTTGTCTCAGAGTGATGCTGAAAAACTAATTCATGCATTTATTTCCTCTAGGCTGGACTATTGTAATTCATTATTATCAGGTTGTCCTAAAAGTTCCCTAAAAAGCCTTCAGTTAATTCAAAATGCTGCAGCTAGAGTACTGACGGGGACTAGAAGGAGAGAGCATATCTCACCCATATTGGCCTCTCTTCATTGGCTTCCTGTTAATTCTAGAATAGAATTTAAAATTCTTCTTCTTACTTATAAGGTTTTGAATAATCAGGTCCCATCTTATCTTAGGGACCTCGTAGTACCATGTCACCCCAATAGAGCGCTTCGCTCTCAGACTGCAGGCTTACTTGTAGTTCCTAGGGTTTGTAAGAGTAGAATGGGAGGCAGAGCCTTCAGCTTTCAGGCTCCTCTCCTGTGGAACCAGCTCCCAATTCAGATCAGGGAGACAGACACCCTATCTACTTTTAAGATTAGGCTTAAAACTTTCCTTTTTGCTAAAGCTTATAGTTAGGGCTGGATCAGGTGACCCTGAACCATCCCTTAGTTATGCTGCTATAGACGTAGACTGCTGGGGCAAAGGAGAAGTGCTCACTATCACAGATTTAGACTGGTTCGTGAACAATATTTGAGGGAAATGGTGATATTGTGTATGTGGAAAAAGTTTTAGATCTTTGAGTTCATCTCATACAAAATGGGAGCAAAACCAAAAGTGTTGCGTTTATATTTTTGTTGAGTGTATATATGACAGTTCTGTTCATCAAGTCTGTCTCTTTGAAATTCTGTACCTTAGCACATATTTCACAGCGTACATTCCAGAACCTCAAAGAAACAGAATTCATAAGTCCGGCAGTCTGATCCATTTGTCATAATGAAAAACAATTTTTACTGAGCTTACCTCTAAAAAGCTGTCTCTGCAGCACAAAAAGTCGGCTCGTTTCATGATAGCATCTGCGGTGAGGACCAGCTCGTTCTGACTGAGTGCACGCTCCTTTGGACACGTGTAGACCGCCTGGAAGTCAGAGGGCAAGAGAACAAATTAAGTGTGGTCCCACAGACAGGACCTCACCACAGACAGACTGAGAGCTCCTTACAGCTGATCTAAATTACACTTAAAACTACACCAACCTGAAAAAGAAGATTACACTCACACTAGAACAAAAGAACGGATAGGATAAAAGAGTATCATCTTCTCAAGGACATAATGTTTTCTCCTGCATCTTTGTGTTGATTTGGCAGAAATGCTGAAAAACTACAGTACAGATTACAGAGATGAACAGGTTTGAGCAAGAGGCCTTAGAGTCTGATACACCTTACAGTACAGATACTATTTAAAGAAAACATGGGTGGTAAAATGGTGTCACACCCCAGAATGCCTTCATTTCAAGTCAAATCTTTTCTAAACAACTTCTGTCACTCACGCGGATGTTGTCAAGAACCCTCTTAAACTCTAGAGGCTCATCTTTGCCCTCCATGGCGGCAGGATCCAGACCATCTCCACCGTAGATAAACTGAATGATGTCGCCAGTTGAGCTTCGTACAGTCAAGTCGTACTGTGAGCACAAATCCTCCAGGGACTTCACCAGACGCCTCTGTTCCAACACAGGGTGCAGCACAACAACAACAACAACAACAACAAATAACTACAAAGTAGCATAAAAATAAATCACGGTTGAAGCATCCAGCTATGACAAAAGTTGTTAAATCACCCAACAACCAGAGGAAACACACACCTGCATGTATCCAGTCTCTGCCGTTTTCACAGCTGTATCCACCAGACCCTCCCTGCCAGCCATGGTGTGAAAGAAGAACTCTGTGGGAGTCAAGCCCGAATAGAAGCTGTCGGCCACAAAACCCTTAGCGGCAGGCAGCTGCAAACAGCAGTCATCAAGCTGTTCAGTCATACAGTCAATAATGTAGTTACTCAGCTTTAATTTCACATATGATTTTTTTTTTATGTTTTCGCCCCTGTTTGTCTGTCAACAGCCTGGAGCCCACAATTTTTCATATATCATTATGCAGTTTTTACTGAAGATTCATATGCTGACAGGCAAGAACTGATTCAATTTTCAAGGTTATAGGTCAAAGGGCAAAGTCAGGAAAAATCCCTATCTTTAACATTGAACAAATGTTCAAAAATTCATAACTCTGCCACAAAAGATTGAATTTATTTCATATTTGAGAGTGTTATGTAGGATGGTATCCTTTATCGACTGACAAAGTTTAATCTGGATCTGATAGCTTTCTCCCCAGAGCAATCACTGCACTGAACAATAACAAATCACATTAATCTGAACTTTTCAAAGTTCTTGTGCAATATCTGTACCCATGTGCAATATTTCCCATGCAGTATCATTCCACAGTTGTACATAATTCTCGTTTTAGATTTTACTTTGTCCACATTTTATTTTAGTTGTACATATATTTAAATAATTTATTTTGTTAAATTTCATTATCTTTTATTTGCCTAACAATTACTTGCACCTCGAAAAGCACCTTTTGGAGTTCCGCTCAAATCTCGGTGCAATGTAAATTACAATGACAATAAAGGCGATTCTGATTCTGATACAGATTACAGATTTTGTAACCATTTAAAGTATATTTTGAATGAATGAATGAATGAATGAATGAATGAATGAATGAAAATGAATGAATGAATGAATGAAAACTGTTTATTTCGAACATTTGATACAACAACAATTACAAGATAGATCAGTAAAGACAACAACAAAAAAGTTCCTACTGTGTACCCAACATGTCCGAAAAGGGGTAGGGTGAAGCATCAGCTTATTTATCCCTACCCCTTCTTCCCCACAACCAGTAATACCCTTTGCCACATATACACATAAATTCCTACACACCTAAACCGATATCAATATATATATATATATATATATATATATATATATATATATATATATATATATATATATATATATATATATATATATATATATATATATACATATATATACACATACACATCAACATACATACACATATATATACACAAACATAAATATACACCTACACATACCTACTTACATACAAAATACTATATATTTACAAGCCGAAGCAAAAAACAAAAACACCCTAACCCTCATTACCCTTCCTCCTCCCTATACCCAGAAAAAACCATATTTTTGTACCGCTGTTTGAACTGGTTCATGCTTGGACATTGCTTGAGCCCCACTCCCAATCTGTTCCACATCCTCACCCCACAGACAGAAATACAGAAACCTTTTAATGTTGTTCGTGCCCACTGATGCTTTAAATTAAATTTCCCCCTCAGACTGTAATCCCCTGATCTGTTAAAAAACATATTTTTAATATTTGCTGGAAGTAAATTGTTTATTGCTTTATACACAATTTGTACTGTTTGAAAATGAACCAAGTCTGTGAATTTTAAGAATTTGGATTGTAAAAATAGTGGATTTGTATGATCTCTATAGCCAGTATTATGAATAATTCTTATAGCTCTTTTCTGCATTACTGATAGTGATTGTGTTGTACCTTTATAAGTATTACCCCATACCTCTGCACAGTACTGTAAATATGGTAAAACCAGTGAGCAGTAAAGAATGCGGAGTGAGTTGTGGTCCAGAATATGTTTCGCTTTGTTTAGAACTGAAATGCTCCTTGACAGTTTACTTTGTATATGTTTTATATGAGTCTTCCAGTTTATCTTATCATCTATTATCACCCCCAGAAACTTATTTTCATGTACCTTTTCAATATCTACCCCCTCGACTTGTAACTGAACCTGTATGTCTGTATTACAATAGCCAAATAACATGTATTTTGTTTTACTTAAGTTTAATGATAATTTATTTCTGTCAAACCATATTTTCAATTTTCCCATTTCTATACTGATCCTCCTCAGTAACTCCTGCAAATCCCCCCCTGAACAAAAAATGCTTGTGTCATCTGCAAATAATACTAATTTTAATATTTTGGAAACATTGACAATATCATTTATATAAATTAGAAACAGTTTTGGACCCAATACTGAGCCCTGTGGGACGCCACAAGCATTGTCCAAGCATGATGATGTATATTCCCCCAACTTCACAAACTGTTTTCTGTTACTTAAGTAGCTTCTCACCCAGTGCAACACCAACCCCCTAATCCCATACTGTTCAAGTTTATTGATTAATATGTCATGATTAATTGTATCAAAAGCCTTTTTAAGGTCTATAAATATTCCAACTGAATGTAATTTGTGGTCTGTGGCGTTTGTAATCTCCTCAACTGATTCTATTAATGCAAGTGATGTTGAACTATGTGCTCTGAATCCATATTGACTATCAGTAAGTAATTTATGTTTATTTCTGAATTTGTCTAATCTATTATTGAATAACTTTTCTAATAATTTGGAAAATTGTGGAAGCAAAGAAACAGGTCTATAATTTGTGAAGTGGTGTCTATCCCCAGTCTTATACAGCGGCACAACCTTAGCTATTTTCATTTGATTGGGAAATTTACCGGTTTGAAATGATAAGTTACAGATGTATGTTAATGGTTCTACAATCCATTCAATGACCTGTTTTACCACCACCATATCAATTTCATTTAAATCGGTAGATGTTTTATATTTACAATTATTCACAATGTCTATAATTTCATTTCCATCCACTGCTGTGAGGAACATTGAACAGGGATTTCTTTCTATGAGATTATTATCCCAATCCTCAGGTTGGGAATCGGGAATTTTTTCTGCCAAGCTTGGTCCAATATTTACAAAAAAATTATTAAAACCGTTGACTACCTCATCCTTATTTTCCTTCTTGACATTATTATCAATGAAATACTGAGGGTAACTCTGTTTTTTATTACCATTTTTGATAATGCTATTTAATATATCCCATATTCCTTTAATATTGTTTTTGTTATTATATAATATGTTACTATAATATTCCTTCCTACATACCCGTATAATATTAGTTAATCTATTTTTGTATTTCTTATATCTATTTTCTGCCTCTTTAGTCTTTAGTTTTATGAATTCTCTATACAGTGTATTTTTCTTATTACATGCATTTCGTAACCCTTTCGTCATCCATGGTCGAGCTTGGATTTTTTGTTTTCTGTAGTCTTGTTTAATTGGACAATTTTTATCATATAATGATGTAAATATTTGTAAAAAAGTTTCATATGCACTATCAACATCACTTTCACTGTATACCTTTTCCCAGTTTTGCTCCTGTAAATCCTTCTTTAGTGTGTTCATGTTTTCCTCTGTCCGCACTCGCCTGTATTTTATTTTCTCCTCTGGCTGATTCCGCCGATGGTTTCTATTATAAACGATGAAAACTGGTAGATGATCACTAATGTCATTGATTAATAATCCACTCACAGTGTTATTCTCAATATCATTGCTGAATATATTATCAATTAAGGTGGCACTATGGGATGTAATTCTGCTTGGCCTGGTGATTTTGGATATAAACTCATACTGTACATTATACTGATAAATTCATCTGTTATTTTATGCTTATTTGGATTGAGCAGATCAATATTTAAGTCACCACAAATGAACACAGTTTTTTGATTAGTTTTTGAGAACATTTTTCCCATACAGTCAGTGAATGTTTCAATACTAGATCCTGGTGCTCTATATATACAGCTGACTAATACATTTTTGCTTTTTTCTTCACATATTTCAATAGTTATACATTCTAATAAGTTATCAATCACAGTTGTCATATTGTCTACTATTTTATAATCCATGTTCTTATCCACATACACAGCCACTCCTCCTCCACTCTTATTTTTTCTGTTTACACAATTAAATTCATATCCATCCAGTTCAAAATCCATTCCTTTATCTTCATTGATCCATGTTTCTGATATAGCAATTATGTTAAATATTTTTTTAAACTGACTTAAATATTCTTTAATGTTGTTAAAGTTTGCATATAGACTTCTGCTGTTGAAATGGATTATTGATAATTTGTTATCCGTTTTAATGATCCGATTAAACTGTTCATCTGTATAATAGCAACAACTGTCATTGATATTTGAGAAGAAATTATTGTCCGGGTCTATATCGTGCTCCAAGAATTTAATACTGAAAAGCCCATTTGATGTATATTTTGCATTATATCTCAATCAAAAGTGCCTCAATCGCTCTCATTTTTCTGTTATGGATTTACCTACACCACCAAAATTGGATGGATGTTCTAATTTTATGCCGGGTTGTCTATCTTCCAGTTATCAGTCAGAAACCAAGCCCCAAAAAGCAATGAGAAATTGTGCATAGCAGAGATATCCAACGTTCTGTGAAAATGATCTGAAAAAGAATTCAGAAACCGAAAAAATTGAACACCACAAAAAAACTTTGATTCAAGTGCATGAACTAGATACATACTCCTCACATTTGATCACATCTAACTTAGCTTATGAAGAGTCACTTCTAACAGGACTTTGACCTTGAAAATTTTTTCCAAGGTAAAATTTTGTGGAATTGGAAACTAGTGTTGGTGGAAGTTTGCTCTCTACAAGTGTGGTGCCCTAGTTTTTTTTTGTTTTTTTTTTAAACTTCCCCCCTTTCTATTTCTGCTGTTTGTAGAAAGTGAGCAAATAAAGAAAATCTGTGGTACAGTTTAATCAATGTCTGAGATATTTTCTGGGGTAAATAGCAACTGTGTCCCTTCTTCTTTCGGCTGTTCCCGTTAGGGGTTGCCAAAGCAGATCAATCGTTTCCATCTCACCCTGTCCTCTGTATCTTCCTCTGTCACACCAACCACCTGCATGTCGTCCCTCAGTACATCCATAAACCTCCTCTTTGTCCTCCCTCTTCTCCTCCTGCCTGGTGGCTCCATCCTCAGAGTCCTTCTCCGTATATACCCTGGGTCCCTCCTCTGCACATGTCCAAACCATCTCAATCTCGCCTCTCTGACTTTGTCTCCAAACCGTCCCACCTGAGCTGTCCCTCTGATATGTTCATTCCTAATCTTGTCCATTCTTGTCACTCCCAAAGAGAATCTCAACATCTTCAGCTCTGCCACCTCCAGCTCTGCCTCCTGTCTTTTTGTTAGTGCCACCATCTCTAAGCCGTACAACATAGCTGGTCTCACTACTGTTTTGTAAACTTTCCCCTTCACTCTTGATGATATTCTTCGGTCACAAATCACTCCTGCCACCTTTCTCCACCCACTCCACCCTGCCTGCACTCTCTTCTTCACCTCTCTACTACACTCTCCATTACTTTGAACAGTTGACCCCAAATATTTAAACTCATCTACTTTTGCCACTTCTACTCCTCTACTCCTGCACTATTCCACTGGGCTCCCTCCCATTCACACACATGTACTCAGTCTTGCGTCTATTGACTTTCATTCCCCTTCTCTCCAGAGCATCTCTCCACCTCTCCAGACTAGACTCAACTTGCTCTCTACTCTCACTACAGATCACGTCATCTGCAAACATCATAGTCCATGGGGACTCCTGTCTGATCTCATCCGTCAACCTGTCCATCACCACTGCAAACAAGAAAGGACTCAGAGCTGATCCTTGGTGTAATCCCACCTCCACCTTGAATGAGTCTGTCATTCCAACTGCGCACCTCACCGCTGTCGCACTATTCTTGTACATGTCCTGCACTACCCTCACATACTTCACTGCCACTCCAGACTTCCTCATACAATACCACAGCTCTTCTCTTGGCACCCTATCATAAGCTTTTTTAAGTCCACAAACACACAGTGTAACTCTTTCTGGCCTTCTCTGTGCTTCTCCAACAGTATTCTCAGAGCAAACATTGCATCTGTAGTGCATCTGTAGTCCCTCACAAAGCCTAATTTGAAACCAGTCATGTGAACATTTTTTTTCTAATGATCGTTTCAATTCTATAGAAACTTAAAATTCATGAAATGCTTTTGTAAATTTGTCAACATGGCAGTATAAAAGCAAGCACGTCTCTAAACACGTGGCAACATCTTTCAATGTCTCAGACACTTACATATATATATAGTCTGCACACTACCAAAATTATTATTATTTTTATTTTAAAGCAGGAAACACTGGCCTGCTAATAATTTGCGATTTTGATAAACATTCATGAACAGTACATCTGAACTCTCATAGGTACAACCTCTTAGACAAATAACAGAATAATTAAACTGAAGCTCACTTTTGAGTGCTTTTCAAAATGAGGCAGAGAGCGGTTCTCAAAACCATCAGGTACTCGAGATCCACTGATGGCCTGCTGGCCCACACAGGCAATCATCTGGGAGATATTAATGAAGGATCCTGGAATGACAAACAGTGGATAGATGAAATGAAGACAGACAGAAAGTGCACATGGTATAGCTGTGTTTCCTATTACATGCGTTAAACAAATGCCACCTGCAATGTGTAAATCTTCTGTTCTTCTGTGTCAAATCAGTGGTTATTTAAGGAGCCTCAGATGAGGAGAATCACACTGTGAAGGAGCGTCAGGTGTGGCATTGTGGCCATGTGACGTTTCTCTGAGTGTGTTTTAGCATGCAGGTGCCTCAGTGTTGAGGACCCCAGCAGCAGAAGACCGAGGGTACCCTACACTTCACCTACAGTAGCTGTGACAAATGGATGGTTACTTTTGACAGTCTGGTCTGCTGGAGGTTTCTTCCTCAACATCAACA
Source organism: Thalassophryne amazonica (assembly GCF_902500255.1). Taxonomy (NCBI): domain Eukaryota; kingdom Metazoa; phylum Chordata; class Actinopteri; order Batrachoidiformes; family Batrachoididae; genus Thalassophryne; species Thalassophryne amazonica. The sequence goes on along the minus strand of NC_047120.1, from coordinate 25,241,302 downwards.
AAGTGAGTTTTTCCTTACCACTGCCGCCTGTGTGCGTGCTCAGGAGGGTTGGTAAGGTTAGACCTTACTCGTGTGAAATGCCTTGAGCCAGCTTTGGTGTGATTTGGTGTTGCATAAATGAAATCAATTAAAATAATTAATTTCAATTGAATTGACAGGTTTTCTGTCTTTGTGCTTAGCATCCAGGACCCAGGCCAGATCCATGGTGGTGGCATTACCATGGTGACCCTGACTAATGGACCAATAAGACAATTCCTGGAGAAACGTGGGAGCTTTAAACTTTTATGTCATGCATTTCACACTTTAAGTGAGCAGAAATCCATTAAAAGACTTCAGACCCACTCAGACTTGTTCAGTCTGACTTTTTTAATTTTTGTGTTGAGGCTACAAAAGTCAGGTTTAATTAAAGTTTTTGTTGGAATGCATAATGTAAAAGATAAAATAAATAAATGTAGTGACCATATGATATTAGTCTGTGAATGAATTGTTGGAAAAACACTAAATACTGGTCATAGGTGCTGTCATTTTTTTTTGTGAGAAACAGAAGCAAGTTGATGAAATGAAAACATCTTTGATCAAAATACATGTACGATCAAATTCGGAGATGTAATTTAAATATGCATCTGTCTTTCAGTCATCCTCATGTTCATTAAAACTCAGTCATCCCTATTTGGTGTTTTGCAGTTGTGAATCTCACGCCGTCTGGCGGTCTGTGATTCAAGCGAGAGGCCGGTTTCATGAAGTCTGGACAATAAGACAACGTCGGGGCTCAGCAGAAGTCCATCACAGGTGCTACACCTCCTCCAGATAACTTTCCCAACTTGTGAGCGTGTTTAATCAATATAATTGCACGTGAACTTGCTAAATTAACACCATCCACATCCTCGCTTTGCCACTGTTTACATGCGCTGTGAGACAGTGGAACTCTGCTGGCACCACGGTGCATTCTGGGAAGCGCAGGCAGCTGTCAGGGGCATTATGGGAAATGCCGAAACACCAAATACGTGAGGGGCGTGGCCTGTGAATGACAGCCTGTGCATTGATGCTTCCCCCCCTTGGTGTGTTGATACCATGGCCTTATTTTATTTAAGGCATTTTATTACAAATATCTGTAATAATTATGGCTTGTATGTTTAATTCTTCGCAGGACACATATAAAAACTGTGTGTGCTGTATTTGCATCGAGTGAAATTGTCATGTGATGTCGTTTTGGATGCTAATGTGTTAGCATTTGCAGCAGCTATCCTGTAGCTTAATGACATGAGGTCATTAATTCACAATTACTGGGGAAATAAGTGGGTCCTAATTTTTAATGACCACACCAAAGCTAAGCCATTATGAGCACCACCACTCAGCCCTCAAAAATATGATGTAATGAACACCCAAAACGAGGTTAGCCTGTTAGCTGAGCTACTCAGTGTTTGGGTGCCATTTGTCCTGCCCATGACATACGGTCTCACCCACATACTCCACTACTTTACACATATATGGACTGCAGGCAGGCAGACACACTGCCCCCCCCATATATATATTTGGGGGGGGGGCAGCAATGCACGAGTATAGCCAATACAGGTGAACCCCGTTAACTCACGTATGCATAACTTGCATTTCCGCTTTACTCGTGGTCGATTTGTGGACCCCGAAAATTTTGCCTAGATGTCAAAAACTACTGTATGCTTTTGGACAACCTCATTAACTCAATTTCAGATAGCTTGTGGTTTGATTTTATGGATCCCAACTTGCACAAGTTAATGAGGTTCACCTGTATCACCATTATCATCGGAACGGTAATTTAAATAAAAATGTTTAATGTCATCACAAATGAAAAAGTGTATCACAAATATCTCACCTGTCTGTGTCCATTTTTTTTGCCCTTTTCTCATTCATTAAATGTATTCCAGGTTATATAATTTAATTTAAGGTGGGTGTTTAAATTTCTTTAAAAAAAAGGGGGGGGGGGGGGGGGCGCTGATGCTTGGTCCTGCACCTTCCGATGGGCATATACGGTGTGTGCGTATGCATACATACACACACACACACACACACACACATATATATATACATATACATATATACATATATATATATACATATACATATATACATATACACTCAACAAAAATATAAACGCAACACTTTTGGTTTTGCTCCCATTTTGTATGAGATGAACTCAAAGATCTAAAACTTTTTCCACATACACAATATCACCATTTCCCTCAAATATTGTTCACAAACCAGTCTAAATCTGTGATAGTGAGCACTTCTCCTTTGCTGAGATAATCCATCCCACCTCACAGGTGTGCCATATCAAGATGCTGATTAGACACCATGATTAGTGCACAGGTGTGCGTTAGACTGTCCACAATAAAAGGCCACTCTGAAAGGTGCAGTTTTATCACACAGCACAATGCCACAGATGTCGCAAGATTTGAGGGAGCGTGCAATTGCCATGCTGACAGCAGGAATGTCAACCAGAGCTGTTGTTTGTGTATTGAATGTTCATTTCTCTACCATAAGCCATCTCCAAAGGCGTTTCAGAGAATTTGGCTGTACATCCAACCAGCCTCACAACCGCAGACCACGTGTAACCACACCAGCCCAGGACCTCCACATCCAGCATGTTCACCTCCAAGATCGTCTGAGACCAGCCACTCAGACAGCTGCTGGAACAATCAGTTTGCATAACCAAAGAATTTCTGCACAAACTGTCAGAAACCGTCTCAGGGAAGCTCATCTGCATGCTCGTCGTCCTCATCGGGGTCTCGACCTGGCTCCAGTTCGTCGTCTTAACTGACTTGAGTGGGCAAATGCTCACATTCGCTGGCATTTGGCATGTTGGAGAGGTGTTCTCTTCACGGATGATGCGAAGGAGATGTGTTGCACTGCATGAGGCAAATGGTGGTCACACCAGATACTGACTGGTATCCCCCCCCCAATAAAACAAAACTGCACCTTTCAGAGTGGCCTTTTATTGTGGGCAGTCTAAGGCACACCTGTGCACTAATCATGGTGTCTAATCAGCATCTTGGTATGGCACACCTGTGAGGTGGGATGGATTATCTCAGCAAAGGAGAAGTGCTCAGTATCACAGATTTCAACTGGTTTGTGAACAATATTTGAGGGAAATGGTGATATTGTGTATGTGGAAAAAGTTTTAGATCTTTGAGTTCATCTCATACAAAATGGGAGCAAAACCAAAAGTGTTGCGTTTATATTTTTGTTGAGTATATATATACATATACATATATACATATACATATACATATATACATACATATACATATATATATACATACATATATATACATACACACACATATACATATACACATATACATACATATACACATATACATATACACATATACATACATATACACATATACATACACATACATATACATATACACATACATACATATACACATACATACATATACACATACATACATACACATACATACATATACACATACATACATACACATACATATATATACACATACATACATACACATACATATATATACACATACATACATACACATACATATATATACACATACATACATACACATACATATATATACACATACATACATATACACATACATATATACACATACATATATACACATACATATATACACATACATACATACACATACATACATACATACACATACATACATACACATACATACATACACATACATACATACACATACATACATACACATACATATATATACACATACATACATATACACATACATATATACACATACATATATACACATACATACATACACATACATACATACACATACATACATACACATACATACATACACATACATACATATACACACATATATATACACACATATATATACACATACATACATATATATACACATACATACATATATATACACATACACACACACACGAGGTCTGTTAGAAACGTATCGGACTTTTTAATTTTTTTTGTAAAAACCTGATGGATTTGAATCACGTGTGCTTGCATGAGCCAACCTTGAACCTTCTTGCGCATGCGTGAATTTTTTCACGCCTGTCAATTGCATCATTTGCTTGTAAGCAGCCTTTGTGTGAGGACATGTGTAGCGCTCTCTGCGGATTTTCATTGCAAGGAAAATGGCGGAACGACTGGAGCAGCGCTACATCAAATTTTGCCAGAAACTGGGCGACAGCCAGGTGGAAACCATTCGGATTATTCAGACGGCTTTCGGTGACAATCCTCTGGGCATTACACAGATTAAGGAGCGGTACAACCGGTTTAAAGACGTCTGCACAACGGTGGAGAGCGAGCCGCACTCCGATCGGCCATCAACGTGCAGAAATGACCAGATCATTTCCAAAGTGAACGCTGTGATGATGTGGGACCGTCGTGTGACTATCCGAGAAATTGCGGAAGAGGTGGACATCAGCACTTTTTCGGCACATTCCACTGTGACAGAAGATTTGGCCATGAAAAGAGTGGCGGTGAAATTCGTGCCGAAGCTGACGGCGGAGCAAAAGCACCTTCGTGTTGAAGCCTCACAGAACATGCTGGACTCCGAAAAATGATGCCCACCTCTTCCACAATTTCTCAAATAGTCACACGACTGAAAAGTCACCGAAAGCTGCCTGAATCTTCCGATGGTTTCCACCCGGCTGTCACCCAGTTTCTGGCAAAATCTGATTCAGTAGCGCTGCTCTAGTCGTTCCGCCATTTTCCTTGCAATGAAAATCCGCCGAGAGCACTACACATGTCCTCACACAAAGGCTGTTTACCAGCAAATGACGCAATCGACATGCGTGAAAAAGTTCACGCATGCGCATGAAGGCTCAAGGTTAGCTCATGCAAGCACGTGATTCAAATCCATCACTCAAATTTTTGTGACGGGGTTTTTTTTTTTTTTTAACTCACTATTACTAACCCTAATCCTTCCCCCAACCCTAACCATAACCACCCAACCCCCGCTTCACTTTTAATTTCAGGCAGCCGTCATGGAATATATTAGAATTAATTTGTGCTCCCGTTACGAAAATGTGGCGCTTTTCATGACAGTATCATGAACCAATAGATTAATGTATATTACGTGCTGCTGAATCACGACATGCCGTGAGATATGGTAGATATATACATACACACACACACAGAGAGAGAGAGAGAGAGAGAGAGAGAGAGAAAATGCTCTGATATAGTTTTGTAAAAAGTGTTTGCTTTAGACTGGTTCTTGTTTAGTATGTCTGCTGTGTTTTCTCATATGATGAGAAGAAATGGAAATGTTCCTCTGATTTAATAACGGTGAGACAAGTTTCATAATTTCAGTGCTATTTGAACAGGACACACAAAATACAGATGGGCATCACCACTTAGCCCCATGTACTGTAAATACAGCACAATGGGGGAGGAGCTACAGCAAGTGACAGCTGGCAACTCGTAAGGATGGACAGTAATCAAACACAGTGTAGGCGGCCATAGCTGGCCAGAGGTGCAAAGCAGCAGATGTGGCACTAGCTGGTGATAGTGTGGCACCCCGAGCAATATGATGTGGCATTTCAATACATTTCAAGACTTTATATTATCAATCAAATTAGCTATCACTTTGTGTGCCTGAACAAACAGCACTTCCTGTTTATTTCACGCTCATTATTTAACGAAATTAAAAAGTTAAGGGCGAGTTATGGAGGTCCAGCTGTGAAACTAATCAGGCACATCTACTGCGTCCATCACCAATTATCAAATATAATCCAGAAAACTTTCGTGTTAAGTTTGCTTTACGTTTGTGACGGGCTTACCTTTGGAGCCACAAAGGGCCATGATAAGAGGACTGTTGCTCTTGTCAAGCTCCCGGAGGCAAGCACTGCCTGCACGGTCTCTGATGACTGACAGCTCCCTCAAGATAAGGGCCTGAAGCACACAACGAAGCAGCCTGTCATACACTTACAAAACAGAACTGACATTAATAAGTGCACATTAAGGCACAGAATCACAGTGCAGAGCATCGCCCAACTGAAGAGATCAGTCTGACTTCCAGACTTCATAAGTCTTTGCTCTTCTGCTGAGATTCAATTGTTGAGGTGATACTACAGGTCAAACCCAAGTCCTCCCAGCAATCAGGTTTCCATCTCAGAACAAAATCCAACAATGTACTACGATACGTCACTGTCCCCTTGCAGTTAATTGTGTAACAACCAAACAAAATACCTTTTATATACTATGAGTATATAATGACAAAGCAACATTTTACGTCATAGAATTTGACAGAATACTTGTTCATGTTTAACGTAATTTTAATGTTGGCTTACTGTACAACAACTGCAGGTGGCAGTGTTCACCAAAGTCACAGAACATACTTATTACTACCATCAACAGTCACAGAGCTTTGGACAAGAGCCTCTGAACGCTGCCCCCTACTGAAAGCCTCCTAAATACAAGAGTACATACAAAGCAAAGACTATTAAGTTGGGAGGTCTTCTAAATTAACCTTCAAGCAAGTCACCTGCTTTAGAGACTTTTCAAAGGCACTATTTGTGCTCATCATACCTAAACTGCTTGCTGTAGGTGTGACAGATGTTTTAAAAATGTTCAAATGTAATGAATGATTATTTTTTTGGATGTTGTCACATCATGCTTCATGAGTTGTGCCTGTTAGATTTTTGATGGTGTCCTACTCAAGACATCGACCTACAGGGGGATGATTTCTTTCCCATATTGTTCCATGTTTGCCTGCGTATGGTCTGTCACTCCCATCCTGATCAGGACAGCCATTGTTTCCTCACAGACTGATCACTTGGTAGCCCTACCGGCGACAGTTCTTGGCCTCTGGTTCTATCGCAGGCTCGTCAATGAGCACTCTTGACCACCACTCCTTGCCCTACCTCTGCCTGCTGCCCTTGCAAACACTAACACCTGATTTTAAGAAACCTACTGACCTGCATGTTAGCTTGTAGATGGAGAGAAAAATAAATGAAACGGGACTAAATTTTACTATATGGAGAGCTCAAAATGCTACTGTGTGTGCATGAAATACAACATGCAGGTGAAACCCGTTAACTGGCTCAAGTTGGGGTCCACAAAATTGGACCACATTTTACTTGAAACTGCAAGTTAATGAAGTTGACAATAAATAAATAAATAAAGAAATTAAATCAGCTTACCTTGCCATATTACAATAGTTTCAACCATTTGAAGTGTGATTCCTTCCTGGATGATAATGATTTCCCGTGGGCATGAGGCATGCACCCACCCATCGCGCGTGTGGTGGGTACGAATTTATACTTGCACCGCTCCTCCCAGAAACGGTCAAATCAAAATGGACTTTTATACAGTAGTCAAAATTTTTGGAGTCCATAAATCGACCGCGAGTAAAGCCGAAACACGAATAAAGGTGCACTGACAGTACCTGCACGCAGCTGGATGCCTTGCTTTGTTCCACCGCCTGCCATGTGCTCTGTGCTGGATGCTCCGTATATAAAATAATTATTTCGTAGCGGATCATTTTCTCTGCAATTTGTCTGTTGAAAAATCACTTCCTGAATCGCACACGACCGCTCCAGCAGCGCTGTTCGCGCGTGCTTAATAAGCTGGAGAAAGCATTTGGAACAGTCTAAAAAGGTAATTATTTGTCCTGTTTACATTATCATGGCTTGGTAAAACAGTTGCATGTTCTTTCCTTCTTGTCTGCAGCTGTTAAAGTAGGTTTCTGATAGATTTAACATCTCCTTATAATCATTCAGACGAGCTGTGCTCTGATGCGATCCGCTGATGCAACCACTCGCTCTGTTCACTTCTTTACGCCACTTAACGAGCTGCATGTCATGTTGATGAGCATTTTTTTGAACATTTCAAAATTCTCTTTGCGCAACTGCACGGGCCGGAACCCCTCTCACGTTCAGTCTGCACCCGTTAAAGACGAGTTTAGTCTCCTGCACGACACAGGTCATGCAAGTGCGTGAATCAGTGTCAGTGCACCTTAACGCGAATTAACGGGGTTTACCTGTATTTGCACAATTTTATTAGTTAGTTCTCCCATTTGATTAGTTTTAGTTGGTGTAATGTGTCAAATTCAGAGTGACTGATGTTATTTATGTAGATAAACACAAAATACTTTTTTAAAAGCACAGAATCAATTTCATTTGCTCACAGAAATACTTGCACTTAGAGGAATGAATGTCTTTGCCGATGGCATTGCCAAAATAATTTAATGTTGTGTACATTAATGAATCAAATTCAGGCAATGTATTAAATGTTACTTGCATACAATAGCATTTTGAGCATTCCAATTTTTTTTTTTAAATCTCTATGGCCTCTGACGCTCTGCAGGTATGCTGTGGACACATTTATGTGCACACGTTTGAAGTGAGGTGCTTTAAAAGCACGCAGCTTTCTTCTTTCTTTTGGCTGCTCCCATTCATATTTACAGCTGTGGAAACATCGATTTCAAACTCACTCAAATTCTTTATGACCGTGGCGGAGTGTGATGAACAATACCGTTTTCACATCATTTATCTCATTAGCACAAAAAACCATGAAATATTACGATATATTTTTAACTCCACACCATGACTCATGCACTGCTTAAGCAGCTGAATTTAGGTATCAAATAGCATTGACAGAATTATTTTTATAATGACAATTTTTTTTCTGATATAATACTGCTTCACATCAAAGTTATCAAACAATAAGCATCCAATAAAATTAATCGATATAAAAATCTGACAGCTAAACAATGTTGCACTAGGAAAACACAGTAATATCACGGTGTAATATGTATGATGTACTTAAAACGACATCCGTGAAGACGTGTCAGTTTGAAACTAGTGTGGGAATTAGAGCTTCGTGTTTGTTTCGTCATTCCTACCTAAAGTTAGAAGTTTGCAACCACACTTGAGGTGCTGCACCAGAGCGAACAGCAGAATTATTAAGCTGAACGGCTACATCACTGAGCTGCTCTGACAACGAACTGACACAGGTGGGCTCGAGCACATACAGTAAAAGAAAAGAGAGGGGAAAAAAAAAAAAGTCATCCACAGTCTGCGTGTTCCCACCTCTAAGGTCTCCTCTGCAGTGCAGCCTGGCTGCTGCTGCAGTTTGCCAGTATCCAGAGCTTCGATGTATTCATCACACTTTTGGTAGCCGTCATCCAGCAACTCCTGTTTGGCCTTCAGCAGACCCTGGCCTGGGGTCACATCTCCAATACCGATGGAGAAGCCCCGGTTGGCTGCAAGTTGGGAGTTAAGCATCAGGTCTCACAGCATGTTACAGCGTAAAAGTTAAAATGCTTCAACTCCAAATCCACTACAAATAGTCAGTTCTGATTTGTTCTCTGCAAATGCACCCAGTGGCTGATTTATGCACCAAGTCAATGAGAAACATTGTCTATACATTGGTGGCACATATATTTGGCTATGCAAGTATTTGGGCAATAACTGTTGTACTTCTGACTGTGTACACCACCACAATGAATTTTAAATGTTAAAAACATGTGTTTCTAGTGTAGAGTGCTAGCTTTCATTTTTTTTTTGGGGGGGGGGGGGGGGGCGCACATAGGAACCACCAGTCTCCAGTTGAGAAATGGCTCCAAATTTTCCGCTACAATCGTATGGATCAGATGTTTTTAGTCCCTCTTATCAGCGCCATCATGTTTTTCTGACAGCTCGCTGTTCTCGTGTGTCATGACGTCCCTTCTGATGTCATGACGTCAAACTTTGTATCTGGACAACAAGGAAAATGGCTGCGTTGACTGAAAAACTGCCAAGAACCACATTTTTCCACAAAGAAAACTGATCAGGAATCAGTAAATTAATCCGAGTCGTAATCAGGATCGATGGATGAAATCTCATCAATACAAAGTCCTAACCCTGTCTGTCCATTCATCTATCCATAAGTCTGTCCGAGAATTTTGGAAACACAACTCTACCTAAACCGTTGAGTGGATTTCATTGAAACTTCACGCAATGTTAGTACAACATATGAAAATGTTCACGATGGAAGATAATTCTGGTCTGACATTTTCAATGAGAAATTACTGAACTTTGGCTGTTTTTACTTTTTTTAATGAATCACAGAGGTTGACCAGTTTGTTAATGCAGACATTTTATCTGAAAATATTCACTACTACCAATATATAAAATATACGAGTAACTATAATAGAAGAGTGGGTGGGGTGTCATTTTGTGAGCTTGATCAGAGATATTAATAATTGAACTCCAATTTGTTGTGGATCATGGCTTGAACAACAGGTATTTTTACTTGCTGATTAGAAAGCATAAAGCAAAAGATTAAAAAAAATGTAGTGAAAATATATTAGAAAATGGATGGTTTGTTGTTTTTCCCCCCTCAAACAACAAGAGTGTTCTGAGAGCACAATATTCCCCGCTGGCAAATGCTGCTTTGGTACAAGTGCTTACGAGCGACCGATGGCTTAACCTCCCCTTGGGCTTTCAGCCAGCAGGGGGATAAAAACAGCAAAAACTGGCCATAAGTACTGTAATTTTTCTTGTGGGAAAACAATGGATAAGGGGTGATTTTTGAATGTGCTGTTGCTCAGTACTCTGCTGAAGCAAGTTGAAGAACTGAAAATATCTTAGCTCAAAATAGACATAAGATCAAAGCCTGTTTAAATATGTGTGTGGTTTTTAAAGCAGCAAAAAGCACCTACACAGATAGACAGGAGCAAGTCTTGCCAAGCGGGACATGGCATTGGCGGCCTCCAGTTGTCCCCAGTCTCTGAGCAGGATGTAGAAGATGTTGTTCTTGGAGCCAGATCCCAGTGTGCCCTTGTCCATGCTGCCACACATCAGCTCACTGTTGTGGATCACCACATCTGGAAGGAAACGAGAAGTAACTACAGCTCAGAACAGAGTCACATCGGTCTGTAACGCCTGAAACACACCGCCACTGTTGCACGCGTGTTGCTTCTGACATGTCTGTCTGCTGTGTTTGACATGCGTGTGTGTGCGTAGTCATACAGCTGCATATGTGTTCCCTGGCTGCTCAATCTTTTTACATCATTTATCTTTAATTAAGTCTGCAAGGATTAGACAATTTGTCGATGTGAAATTTTATGGTTGACGCGTTGTATTATGTTGCGCCAGCCACCTAAACACCATCTCGACACCACGCAAATGACTGCAATACACTACAGGAGGTGCTGGGGGCAGTAGCGTCATTATTAGCTGTCTGAACAACAAACGAACGATGGCACAATGAAGTCAGCAGAATTATAGTGATGGAAAGGTGAGGCCTCGACCCACTAAAGTTTTGGAGTATTTCAAAGAGAAGGAAATAAAATATGTGTAATGTACAGTCTGCAAAGCAGAGTCGGCATACGACAGTGATGTATGAGCATCTTAAACAGAGCACCCAGGAGTCCTGGATCTCAAAGATCCGGATGGTCAAATTAGCTATATGGAGTTATACTGTTTACCTTTCAGAAAATGTGCCTTCCCGGATGACAGACAATAATTACTTTTAGGCCATTTCATGAAAGTTAACATGTTAAATGCAATGGAACACTGAATTACAGAAGTGTCCATCTTCCCTCGTGTTAAAATTTATAAAATATTCATAGTTCCCCTCCCCCACCTAACATTACCTAGCTCTGTGGGTTAAAGCGTCAGCTAAATATGTTAATAAATAAAAATAATAAATTGTTAAACATTTACATAAGTAATTATACATCATTAATCTGTAAGATAAAATTAGCTAAATGGACTAATTCATTTCATATTCTATAACAATGCTGTTGTGTCCTACAACTTCAAGCAAATGATCCAGACATTCAATTCAGATTACACCTTACCTTCAAGAAAACAGTTAACCAAGCTCATGGGGGGAAGTAAATAAGGTGCCTTTATTGTCATTATACATACATGAAGGATGTATGAAGTATGAAGGAACTGTCAGTCATGTTAAAGATGCTTTCAAATTACCGTAACAAAAAGCATGACTGTCCTGACAGCTGATGCCTGGACCAGTACTGCCACTGAGGAGTACCTGGGCATCACTTGTCGTTATTTAGGTGATGACTGTGGGTTCAAAAACTTCTACCTGACCACAGTGCCACTTGAAGAATGGCACACTCCCCACAACACCGCAGAGTGGATTGAGGAGGCTTTTGAACAATTTGAACACCTTGCCTCAAAGACAGTAGACATTATCCATGACAATGCCGCTACGTAATATTGAGCGGCTGCTAGCATCTTACAAGAGAGACATGGGTGTTCATCCATTGTGCAGGCCACAATTTAGAACTGGAGATGCGCTGAAACAACCCCAGATCAGTAAAACACTAGGAGCAGTGAGGTCTCTGAAGCAGTGAGCACTTTAAATGAAGCGAACTGGCTTCAAGCAAGTTGAGAACCAAACAGAAACCGATGGAGACTCTGGAACACAAACTTATTCAGGTTATTTCTACTAGGTGGAACAGCACCTATTATAGGATCACTCGCCTACTGTAATGCTGCGTTTACACATAATGATGAGTCACGATTGCCACATAGTACGAGGTCTGTTAGAAAACTATCCGACCTTTTTATTTTTTGCAAAAACTATATGGATTTGAATCAGCCAGGTGGAAACCATTCGGAAGATTCAGACGGCTTTCAGGGATGATTCTATGGGGATCACACAGATTAAGGAGTGTTACAACCGGTTTAAAGATGGTGCACAAAGGCAGAGGATGTGCTGCGCTCCGAGCGGCAATCAACAGGCTGAAACGACCAGAGCATTTCCAAAGTGAACGCTGTGTTGATCCGGGACATCGTCTGACTACCAGAGAAATGGCAGAAGATGTGGACATAGCACTTTTTCGGCACATTCCACTGTTACAAGAGTTTTTGTCATGGAAAGAGGAGCGGAGGAATTCGCCACGGAGCCGCTAATGGCGCGGGACAAAAGCACCTCTGTGTTGGTCTCACAGGACATGTTGTAACATGCCCAGGTCTTGCACCATTCGGAAGATTCAGACGGCTTTCGGTGGCTTTTCAGTCGTGTGACTATCCAAGAAATTGTGGACGAGCTGGACATGCCACAACATGTCCTGTGAGGCTTCATCATGACGTTGCTTTTTGTTCTCCGCCATTAGCGGCTCCGTCCCGACGCGCGAATTCCTCCGCACGTCTTTTCATGACAAAAACTCCTGTAACAGTGGAATGTGCTGAAAAAGTACTATGTCCACATCTTCTGCCATTTCTGTAGTAGTCAGACGACGTCCCGGATCAACACAGCGTTCACTTTGGAAATGATCTGGTCATTTCAGCCTGTCGATCGCCGCTCGGAGTGCGGCACACCCTCCGCCATTGTGCGCCGTCTTTAAACCGGTTATAACACTCCTTAATCTGTGTGATCCCCATAGAATCATCCCTGAAAGCTGTCTGAATCTTCCGAATGGTTTCCACCTGGCTGTCTCTCAGTTTCTGGAAAGATTTCATGCAGTAAAGCTCCAAATTGTTCAGACATTTTCCTCACAATAAAAATCCGATGAGGGGGGTGGCCCACTGCTCACTCAAAGCGTGCTCACAGGCGAATGACGCAACCGACAGGTGTGAAAAAACTCACGCATGCGCACGAAGGTTCAAGCTTGGCTGATGCAAGCGCACATGATTCAAATCAATATAGTTTTTGCAAAAAATAAAAAGGGCAGATAGTTTTCTAACAGACCTCGTATACATTCTTGGCCGCTGATCACGAATGTGATGATTTGAGGCAGAGGCGTCAGGTGTCCTCAGGAACTGCTACAACCTGTTACCACTTGTTACGATTAATGGCACATGTTGCTGGAGAATTATCAGGAACCATTACACACGGTCAAGAATAACGTCCCGTGCTGTTCCGCGTAACAGCGCATCGTTACATTCTGTCACGTTGTGAATGAGGTGAATTGTCTCCACAGACAGACCCATATTCATCCATCAGCTGCTGAACAATTCAGATTGCTCCAGTTTGCTCCTCAACATCCAATCAGGAGAACTGCCAACAGTTCTTGAGGCCTGCCCTGCCTCATCTGTTCACAGGCCTGTTAAAGTCCACCAATATTAGCAATGCTGCAGCTCCAGTGCAGGTTTACCAGAATGCTGCTTCAAAGCAGATGATGGAACACTCATCTAAAGTGGTCACTGTCACAGATGATAATCCAAGCAAGCACCTCATTGCAGATGCACTAGATCACAGATTTTGAAAACTGAAATTCCTGACACCAGAGGAGAAGTTTAACGTGCAGAATACATTTTAAGCTCCAGCACTGCAGAGTTCCTCTGTGAAGAACCAACTTGGCAGAGGGGAGGTCACACCATCAGATGATGTGCATGCCACAGACTTAGTTGGTTCAACAGCACACAAGTCTGGTTCAACCCTTGAGTCACTCGTTGGATGTGATTCAGACAATGACAGTGAGACCAGGCATTAAAGCAAGAAAAAAAAAATCTTCAGACTGAAATTTCTTTTACGGCCAAATTAGAAGATGTTCACCATCTACCGTATTATACATAGAAACCTGATTGCGATTGCGCCCTAGGATTTAACACAAGGTAGGGACAACTAAGAAAACAATCAAATTTAACAGAAATCTTTTTGATTAAATACAAGCTGTGTTTCTTTTTCCTGGTCAAAAAAGGATGAGCAGAAATTTTAAACATGGTTGGATTTTTTTTTCAAATTTAGAACAGTAAAAAATAAAATCACTGGCAAACAGAGAAAAAAGGACCTGCTTTCTCTTACTCCAGACATGTAAGTAGGGTGAGGTAAAAAAAAAATCTGAAACTATTGGACTGTGAGCACCAACCGGGGGTCCTCCCCTGAGAAAGTTTTTTGAAAATGAGGTACCAAATGGTGCATTTTAAGTACAATTTTAAGAATGAATAGAAGAAAAAGTCCATATTTGCTCACAGAAATGTTTGTATTTTACATATTTACACAAAGTGAAAGTCATGGTAGCATGAAAAAAACTGTACTCATTTAATTATAAGTTTCCATTCAGAATATATTATTTAAATGCTAAAAGACGTGATAGTTTGTGTTCAAATCATCCACTTATAAAAGTGCACTTTGTGTGTTGATGCTGCTTGTCTCAAAACAAATTCAGTGATCCATCAGATTCGGTGACTTAAATTTTGCTATTTCATCTCAGGGTGAATTGCACGACTTGCAACATCATCAGCGATATATCCGTTGACACCAATAGAGATTTTAGTCATTTTACTTTCAGTAAACTCACATGAGTCATTGTGGCAGAGGTCTTCTCCTTTTCCGCAGTACTGCTTGCCTTTGGTCCGCAGGTTGGCCTTGACTGGACATTCCTTGCTGGGCTTCAGGATGATACTGAAGATCTGCTTGCCTGTCCATAAAGCCATGGGCTGAAATTTATACCAAACTATTAGTGACAGCTCGTAATTGTTAACAAGGCCAATACTGACCCTAACCTGCACCACTAAACCAAACCTTGAACTTCTGCAAGGTCTTAGCAAGGTACGAATCTGCAAGTTTCATCATAGTCCTTGATGTTCTTGTGGTGTTAGCACATCGGTTTCAGAGATGTGCCATCAGATGGCCACAATGAGAATCAAACTGCGCCCACCATCAAGATTCTCTGAGATCTTAGTGAGACAACTTGTGTACCAACTTTCACCTTGATATACAAAGGCTTTGTCAAGACACCAGACATGGAGTCAAGCAACTCCTAGACCTACTCTGCCTTTAGTATCACAACATGGCCATGAGTACAAAATACCTTAATTATTGCTGGGCGAGGGAGGGTAATCCTGACTTTTTCATCCTTGCCCACCAGGATTGATGCTGCTATCTGACAAGCTTTTGATCTGTCAAAGAAGGTGTCCTTCAGTGTCAAGAGATATGCCCCTAAAAGTGAAATACAGTTAAGAATATGTTATTTACTCAAGGCAGAAAATGTCTATCATTTCATTTTATCAATCACAAGCAAACACAGTAAATCATGGACCGTTGCTGCACACTGATCTGAACATACATCATTCCAGCAGGGTGTTTTCTGTCAGGGCTGATCTTTTGGATAACATGAATGGTCACAATCTGCTGTACTGACCTGTCAAAAAGTCCTGAATGGCAGCAATAAGAGGTTCACCATTTCTTGGAGTCACCAGGTTGGCTTTTGTCTACAAGAAAAGATATTTGAAAATCTGGCAACACCCTGCAGTCCATTTAGGTGCATCCATCAAGATTCTGATTAGACAGCATGATCACTGCACAGGTGTGCCTTAGGCTGGCCACAATAAAAGGCCACTCTGATATGTTCAGTTTTATCACACAGCACAATGCCACAGATGTCACAAGTTTCCAATGCCATATTTGAAAATCTGGCAACACCCTGCAGTCCATTTAGGTACAGAATAATTGCTGGAGACAGCATTCCAAAACAGGACATTATCACCGCTCTATGTCTATACATAGCACATGTTTTGATGATAGATACCCCCATTAGGACCAGAGCTTCAGCCTTGGCTTCTTCAGTCTGAGGTAGATGGAGATTCATTTCGTCACCGTCAAAGTCGGCATTGTATGGCGTGCATACACACTCGTTGAACCGAAACGTCCTGTGAGGTTTCACTCTGGCCTGTGGGTTTGGGAAGCACAGAAACCAATTTCCTCAACTAGTTCTTACATTATGTAAGGGAAATAAAAAACAAAAAACGAAAACACAAACTTACAATATGGGCCATGATGCTCAGTTTGTGCAGAGAGGGCTGACGATTGAACAGGACGATGTCACCATCTATCAGATGTCTTTCTACCACATCTCCAAATCTAAGCTCCTGGGCAATCTTCTCACGGTTTCCATATTTTAAAAACCTGACCGAAACAGACATTGATTTTCATTGTGAGGGACATCAGGATTCAATTGAGTGATGGGTGAAATCTTCAACAATAGATGTGATACAGTCTGATTCACCTTTTCATCTGTGTGTGACGATTCTGGATGAAGTTGGCTCCAGGATGAACATCAGGGCCGTTACGGACCAACTTCCTCATGAATTCCAGGTTAGCTTTGTTTACCTAAAATGTGGTACTAATATTAACTGACTAATACTAACGTGGAAAGTGAGCAATCAGTGTAACCCATCGAGGTGACTGGAGTCAAAATTGGGGCTGACCTTCTCTGGGTACGTCAGGATTTTGGCAACATGTACTGGAACAGCCACCTCATCAATCCTCAAGTTTGGGTCGGGGGAAATAACAGTTCTTCCAGAGAAGTCCACTCTTTTCCCTGAGAGGTTTCCTCTGAATCGTCCTGAAGTGACACATGAACCTAGTTACTTAGCAGTTCAATTCAGTTACATACTTACAAAACACAAGCTTCAAGTATAACAAGACAGTGTGCACACTTTTATACCATTGCAATGAATGCAAAGAACAGTTTGAGCTTCTTCTCAAACAACTGTCTGAGTAGGAAAACCCCATATGTAGTGTAGACTGTTGGATAAAAGGTAAAGGTTGCTCAGGTAAGGTCAGCGTTACAGCCTCTCTGGTTGATCGAAAGTGCCATGAAGACAAACAGTTCCAGAGAAATAACAGTTTTGTGCCCAAAACACACCAATCAGTTCATTTCTATACAGACTGCTTCACAGAGACTTAAAGAGAATTACAAATTCTGGTATCAGGAAGGCACCAACACTGGGTTTCCATGACAGATTTGCGTAGAAGTTAACCGATGGCTTCAGAATGTCGACAAATAATTCCAAAATGACAGCATTTCTACTGAGTAATACAATAATAGTCACAGTGGTGGAGCCAGCATTCATAGGGTGTGAGGCAGGGTACAATTTAAAGTTTCCAATCCACCTAACCTGCATGTCTTTGGTTGAGCTGCTTGCTCTGCTCACCGTGACCCGGATAAGAAGCTGAAAATTAATGAATGAAAGCATGTCTTTGGTTCTGGGAGGAAGTTGGAGAACCCAAAGGGAACCCACGCAAACACGGGAAGAACATGCAAATAATAATGATAATGACATGGATTTATAGAGCGCTTTTCAAGACACCCAAAGCGCTTTACAAGTTGCATTATTCATTCACTCGCACATTCACAGATTGGTGGTGGTAAGCTACTAGTGTAGCCACAGATGCCCTAGGGCAACCTGTTGGAAGGGTGGCAGCCATTCTACACCTACAGCTCCTCCAAACACCACCTCATTCATACACAGGCAAGGTGGGTTAAATGTCTTGCCCAAAGACATAACGGGAATATGCAGATTTTTGACTGGTTGGGAGCCGGATTCAAACCACCGACCATTCAGCCATAAGACGGCTCACTCTACCAACCAAGCTATTGCTGCCCATGGTGCCCAGATGACTGTGAACTGGGGAACGCCTGTTTGAGAGGCACATTCTATGGAACCACAATAGCTGGTGCTCAAAAATTGCAACCACATACAAAAGACACAATGACAGCCAGAAAAGCAAAGGATGAGATAGATAATCGAATGAAGCAACATATTTAGCCCAATAGGTGGAAATCATATGGTTATTCGTTCCTGATGACACCAAAGTGTAACAGCTAATGGACAAAAGATCGAAGTACACCTACAATAATAAGAATTACTTGTATAATAAGCTAAATGATATCTTGTGGGTTTTGACAAAACTATACCTTGTTTGCCCTTGAGCCTCTGAACAAAGCCTCTGGTCCATTTCTTAGGTGCCATGTTGAGGGGGATGCCAGAAAGCTCGCTGTTGATGTACAGAGCGCATTGCAGTTGGAGAAAGTCCCAATCCTCCATGATCATCTGGGTTTTAGCTCCTGTCATACGATGCTACATGAAGGGGAGGAAAAAAAGAGATATGTGGTATTACAATACTCCAAATACTTGTCACATCATATAAGTATTTGGGGACTATTTTTGATGACAAGCTGAAGTCTGATGTGAACACAGACGCCATTGTGAAGCGAGGACAGCAGAGAATTTATCTTCTCCGTAAACTGAATTCTTTTTCTGTCAGGCCTGCAATCCTTTGTTGTTTTATCAGTTTTTTATTGAGAGTCTTTTGTGTTTTTCATTTATCTGCTGGTTTCACAGCCTCTCAGTGAAAGACAGAAACAGCCTGAACAACATTATTAAAATTTGTTCAAAGATTATCGGAGTGAAACAAAGAGACTTACACTCTTTTTGTAATCAACAGATCCTCCGCAAGGCTGAAATGATCTTGTCCATGTCAGGTCATGTTCTTTTAGGAGAGTTTTCTCTGCTTCCTTTAGGACGCCGTTATGCATCCCTAGCATGTAGATCCAACCGGTTTTTAAAGTCATTTATACCTTCGGCAATTCGACTTTTAAATGCTCCGTAGGTCTGCCATGTTTTTATTTATTTATTTATTTATTCTTGCTATTCATTTTAACTTCTTGAGTCTGTTTTATTTGTTTTTATTAGTTTTATTGTTGTTATATATTGTTATTTTTTTTCTAAACGGACCCCTCAAATTAAATTGCCCCTTGTGAGATTAATAAAGTTGTTGAATGATTGAATACTGTATATGGGCAAACAAAAACATTACAAGAGCACTGTGGTGAATAAAGGAGAGAAAAACTAAATGTCAACGAACTGTCAGAATTTTAATGCTGAAAAGCTTGTGGTCTGTGTAAAAAGCCATCATCAGTTTTTGTGAAGGTGTATAAATCTGATAAAGATAACATTTCTTTAACCTTTCTAAGGATGGCCTTACGCTGGCCTTTGAACTTTAACAGGTTTGAAGAAGCAGAAGTAGCAGTGAAATAGGATGAGTGCATGAAGAAGAAAAACAAGCTACTTTAACTGGTTCATAGTACCTTCAGATCAATTCAGGGGTCCGTGTATTGATTTAGTCATATCCATTACTCCAAAATTGATATATGATTACTGCAGGGGTCGGCAACCCGCTGCTCCAGATCCGCATGTGGCTCTTTAAGTCCTCTACAGCGGCTACCTGTACCTTAAAGGCTCCGTGTCCATGATTTTTACCCAAGGCCAACATATGGCCATGGGGTATTGCGAAGACCTGCGTCTGTCTGTCTGTGTTCAGCATAAGTCCAGTTCTATTACTGCCAGTCTTCAAATTCACAGGGAAAATTCTTGGGAGACAGACCTTGGACAAGTTCAAAGATGGCTAACCTTGACATATTTTAAGAGGTATTTTAAGTTTAAAATCTCACATTCTGTTTGAACCTGTTCCGTTTTGTTTTTGAGTGGCAGGTGTGACAGCCAATCAGAACAGAGCTGTACAATGACATCAGTGGCTGGTCTCTCCAAAACCACTTTTTTTGTGTGTTTATATACGTTTAAAAGCTAGCAAGAAATAAACACTTCTAAAACTGAAAACGCCGTTTTTGGAACCAACCTAATAACACCTCTGAATTTATTTTGCGGACGTTAGCATGGTGATGTCACAGGCTGATAGCTAACTACCTATGGAGTTACGTTTGTCTCATTAATACCACCAAATGCACAGACGGTGATCTACAAATATTCCTTGATTTGCATAACTTTCACTTTTGTCAAAAGCTCATGTACATACACACGCAAAGCCTCCTGCAGACGCTGTTAAAATGTAAATATTGTTTTTGATTGACTGATTAATGAGGAGCTTTAATGAACATATATAAACTATATGTAAGACAACAGGAGCTTAATAATTCATTAAACAACTGTAAATAATACAGAACACAAGGCTCATATGGCCGAGGGTATTTTAGCATTGTGTTATTTTTTCTTCCTGTACAGCAGCATCTTTTAATTTGAAAATCTCAGAGGATTTTAGAATGAGTGACGCTGTGACATAACTGAAGCATCTTTGCAGGCAACCAATAACACAGAGTATCTTCACGAAGGGGAGGACTGTGTTTTTGGACTCAGATGCTACTTTCTGCTGAGTGAGGGTGAGAATGTCAGTGCAGTGAAACAGCGAGCACGGAGCAAAGAGGGAGGCTTTCAACCCGATTGTGAAGCAACAAGTTAAGAAAAACACAAAATCCTGTCACTGCCTTAGTTCTGTTCCACTTTTACTACCGGTGCGGTACTGACAGCACATTTGGATACCGAGAGAGATGAGTTAAAACCACTTGAAGACACAAATATTAACCTTTTTGATGACATCGTTGAGGAAGATGATCTCGGTAAGCTTCATGGTGAGGTCATCTTCATTGGTGCCCGACTTGAGGTCGCTGACCACAGAGGGCCGTATGCAGAGAGGAGGCACGAGAAGACGGGTGAGAATTAGATCAGGAGGTTTACCAGCCTCTGGGTTCATCAGTAGCAGGGGAACATCTTCCTGAGGAATTCGCTTGAACAAGTTCAGCACCACCAGAGGGTTCAGATTTTCCTGGAAAGGAAAGTAATATCTGAGCCAAAATAGACCAGCAACCAAGCAACTTTTCCACCTTGGCACAGAAGTTATTTTGTATTGTGTTGTATAACATTTTCAATTATATATATATAGTGGGGAAAATAAGTATTTGACCCCCTGTCAGTTTTGCAGGTTTTCCCACCTACAAAGAATGGAGAGTTCTGTAATTTTTAATCATAGGTACACTTCAACTGTGAGAGACAGAATCTAAAAAAAAAAAATCCAGTAAATCACACTGTATGATTTTAAATAAGTAATTTGCATTTTATTGCATAAAATAAGTATTTGACCCCTACAAAAACAGAGCTTAACAATTGGTAGAGAAACATTTGTCTGCTATTACAGACATCAGTCGTTTCCTGTAGTTCTTGACTAAGTTTTCACACACTGCAACAGGGATTTTGGTCCACTCCTCCATACAGATCTTCTCTAGATCTTTCAGGTTTGGAGTTTCAGCTCCCTCCAAAGATTTTCTATTGAGTTCAGGTCTGGAGACTGGCCAGGTGCAATTAATACAGGTAAAGAGTACAGAATAAGAGGGCTTCTTAAAGAAAAATTAACAGGTCTGTGAGAGCCAGAATTCTTGCTGGTTGGTAGGGGGTCAAATACTTATTTTATGCAATAAAATGCACATTAATTATTTAAAAATCATACAATGTGATTTTCTGGATTTTTTTTTTAGATTCTGTCTGTCACAGTTGACGTGTACCTACGATTAAAAATTAGAGACATCTCCATTCCTTGTAGGTGGGAAAACCTGCAAAACTGACAGGGGGTCAAACACTTATTTTCCCCACTGTATGAAGTGGTGGAGGTATGTCAGTGTAGTAGGAACAAAATACTGACATATAAAGACAGCTTTCAACTGCAGCATCACAAAAAAAGATGGCAAAAGCGGCCGTCACAGGGTCAGTTCTCAAGATGCAGTGACGTCCTTCAAACTTTTATTAATGGTGTTCATGATGATGGGTTCACGACAACAGTATTCATGGAAGTAAAAAATAAAAAAGTAAGAAAAAGAAAGGACTTTTTTAAAACCGATACTGATCCACTGTAAAATATTCTACAGCACAGTACATCCCTCCGACAGACACGTTTTACAAATACTGACTTGATGCCAGACTGATCTGTGTCATTAAAGGGCACCAGGGGGGAATAGTGAACGTGTGACTTGCTGACCTGCGCTTTGGTAAGCAAGGACTCCACCACTTTGTTGTGTTCTATAGCGATGTCAAAAGACTGCAGAAACTCTGACACAAACGGCTCCACCACCTTCTTGGTCGTTTTGTACCTCTCGTGTAGAATCTTAAGCAGGCCACATTTCTTCACCGGTCCTTAAGAGCAACACAAAAGACCCACAAATCAGTTAGGGTTTTTTTTTTTTTTTGGATGGCTGTATCAGGATGAGCAGCATGAGAAATCTGTCATGACAGTCTCTATGAGAAACACAAACGTCTCCTCTCACCATTAAATGCCGAACAATTCAAACAGACTGTGCGTTTGCGGCACTTATCCAAGATCTTTTTCTTCAGCCCTCGTTTCTGAAGGTAGGGCAGATTGGGACGTTTTAGTTGATCGAGAAACTGCAGTTTCTCCTCTTTTGTCAGCATGATGCTCGAACATGTCTTACAGATCATCTGCAAATGCACAAAAAAGAATGGCGAGCATGAGTCATTGCTTCACACAGCTGCTGCATTCTGTGAATTTACTGTAATATGTAAAAGATATATATATATATATATATATATATATATATATATATATATATATATATATATATATATATATATATGGGCACACTTCCAATAATCCGATAACAGATAATTATCGAAGATAATGTTTTCATTATCGGATTATCTTTTTAGATAACTTTAAAAACCATTATCGGATCAATTATCTTCCGATTCATTTTTGTCTGATTACTTTATCGGTTTAAAAGTTAAAGCTGAACAGCGACAAGCATTGTTAAAATTTAAAATCAGTTCAGCACCCACCTGTTAAAAGTTTTCTAACAGACGCATAGTTATAACTTTCGTAAACAAAAGAGAACTGCTTGTATGAAAAGCGTCTCAATCCTCTGCAGACAAAGAAGAAACAGCCAAAAAACAAAAAAATATTTCCTTTAACACCATACCGATATGCTGGCAATATCACCTAAGTCATCCAGAGGCATACATTTTTAACTTATGGTTCAAATTTTAACCAAACTAATTTTGGACAAGTTATTTAAAATTACTGTCATGTCTGAAGTTTTAGAAAGTGAAAATATCAGATATATGTTTTAGTTTTAAAGTAATGTGCTACCTTTTAAGGTTTTGTGAGCACATGCTCTGCCCTGCAGTGCTTTATGGGTACGATGATGTAATCTCAGTACGTCACGACAGGTCAAATGCATTTCAGACACTCTGTTCAGGCTCCACAGACAACAGCATTAAACTCTAGTACCTAAAACTCTCTTGAATATATTCTCTGCATTTATAGACATTGGTTTTATATTTGCGTTTGTTAAATTCCATGCATTTTAAATGTAGCAGACAGGGATTATCTGGAATTTTGTTTTCAAGGCCTCTACTGCCATCTACTAGCCAGTAGTGTTCATGGCAGTATTCGCCCTAAGTACCAAGCGTTTGGGAACCAGTAGTGGCAGTGTTCTATTTATTTTGACCCCGGTTATATCAGATGATTGTCAAATCAACTTTTTGGCTTTGGAAATGGCTTTTTTTTTTTTTTTTTTTTTTTTTTTTTTTACAAATGAAGTTTAAAAACAAAAACACAGCAAAATAATAATAATAATATAATAATAACATTACAAGCCAGCTCTGCAGTGTTTGCACAGGCACAGTGCAAGCGTTTGGATGCTCGTAGCTTTCAGCAGCAGGAAACCCTCACGACGGCCGACCACAATAATATATCAAACAGGTTTGATTCTCATTCGACCATACGATCGGCGATCAGGAGGTGGTCATCAGATGTTGACCGCAGCTTGATACTGCATGGACACTACACGATGCAGAACGCACGATTAACCTGAAACTCGGTCCAAAAAATTCCTGCATGAAAAATCATCTCGCACAATGTAAAACATTTTACAACATCATAAAATGTGCGCACATTCTCTCCATATGCAAAACATTTTGCGATGACACTTGCAGGGCTCCGGAAAAATGCCTGTTTTTACAAATAAATAAATGGAATATTTTACAAAAGCACATTTATCTTTAAACACCAACACACGACAGACGTCACATTAACGTGTTGGTTTACATAATGAATGACTGAACCAATCAGTGTTTAGCAGAGGCACTTTTACCCAGAATCCTTTGCGATCTGTTTGTTACAAAAGCTCAGAATTAGTGCATTATTCAACATTAAAAGATATGTTATATTTTAACGTTGTACAAATGACAGAATTGACATTAATGGAGTTATTCTATTGGTATTAATGTTATTTATAAATCAAAACCATAACTCAGCATGACTTTATTTTTCAAGACCTCCACCTGACCGGAGCATTTTAATTGATAGAGAGCTGGTTTTATGGCTGCTCTCGGGATGCCTCTGTGCTGGGAGCGCTGTAGTAAGCAAGAGCTTCCAGCAGGGGTAGAATGTTGAAAGAAAAACGTTTGGTCTCATTGTTTGGGTCTGTTGTTACTTTTAATATTATTAGAAGCTATTAAATTTGTTTTACTAGTAGTTGTAAATGTGCCAGAGATAATATTGGAATTTATCAGTTATCTGTAACTTCCGATACATTTTTGGGTGGTTTATTGTTTTATCTTTATCGAAGTTAATTTTTGGTTATCTGTGCCCACCACTGTATATATATATATATATATATATATATATATATATATATATATATATATATATATATATATATATATATATATATATATATATATATATATATATATATATATATATATATATATAGTTACAACAAGTACAATTTGGGACATGTCCAGCTCTCCACAATTTCTCTTATACTCACTCGACTGGTAAGCACTGAAAGCCGTGATAGGCATGTCCCAACTTGTCCTCTAACACTCCGAAACGGAGGTGTTCCTTTGTCTCGCTTTCAAAGCGAATCGGTCGTGACGCGCGAAGCCTCCGCGCGGCTTTCCATGACAAAATCTCTTGTTAAAAGTGAAATCTGCCGGAAAATGGCTGATGTTCAGCTCTTGTGATAACCAGAGAAAGAGCACACGACGGTCTCATATCCACAGAGCCATCCGTTTAGAAATGGTCCGGTGGCTTGTGCCACATCGTCGCAGCTCGGAGCGCGGCGCACCGACCATCCTTAAAGGGGACCTTAAAGCTGTAGTTAAAGTCCTTATTCTCTGTGAAGCCCGTAAAATTTTCACCGAAAGCCAGATAAATTTTTCGAATGGTTTCCAGGTGCCAGTCTCTAACAGCTTCTGAAAAAATTCTGATGGAAAAAAAAGTCCTTTTCATTCCGCCATTTCCAGACAATGAAAATCCGACGAGGGGGCGGGACCACTCCTTCCCAAGGCGTGCACATAGGCGAATGACGTCACTGACAGGCGTGGATAACTCACGCATGCGCATGAGGGTTCAAGCATGTCTGACGTAAAAACATATGAATGAAATCCATATAGTTTTTGGAAAAAAATAAAAAGGACCGTTACTTTATGGACAGACCTCGTGTGTGTGTGTGTGTGTGTGTGTGTATATATGTGTATATATATATATATATATATATATATATATATATATATATAAAATAAAACGTCACAAGTTTAGCGTGCCAAGGGCCCTGTGAGTTACCAAAAGGCCATGCTTGGCATAAAAATGGACTCCATTTCCAAACAAACAAATCTATGAATATGATTTTTAGACAGGAACAATGTCAATGACCCCTTGGCAAATTAGGAAAAAAGTTATCAGTTTCTGAGATATCGCAGTAAACGGATGCCGACTACAACAGATGCCACGCCACGACATAGGGTTAGCATCCTATCGGTCGGTAATCCAACAAAAATCAAACTTGTAGGTCAGAAAGGCAGCACAGTGGCTGAGTATTTTGTCATTTTAATGAACTGTGTGTGTGTCATTTTTTTTTTTTTTTTTTTTTTTTTTTTTTAGGGCTTAGGACTTTTAGGACTTATTAGGGGGAAGTGATGGTCTAGTGGTTAAGCACTGGGCTTCAGACCAGAGGATCCACAGTTCAAACCCCAGCCTGACCGGAAAATCACTAAGGGGCCTTGGGCAAACTCCATAATCCCAGAGTTTCTCCCGGTGTGTAGTGAGCACCTTGCGTGGCAGCACCCTGACATCAGTGTGTGAGTGTGTCTGTGTGAATGGGTGAATGTGAGGTATAATTGTAAAGTGCTTTGAGCGTCTGCTGGAGATGGAAAAGCGCGATATAAATGCAGTCCATTTACCATTTACTTAGCACCCCGGTGTGAGTGTTTAAGATGCACATTTAATCTTGTGAGGCTGCAGACTTACCTGTAAAATTCCGATTGTTGCTTTGAAATAGCCAACATGAAAACAAGGCAGCTCAAGATCCAGGTAGCCATAATGTCCCAAACAATCAGCCAGATTTTTCCCACATGTCAAACACGGCCGGTCCTTCTCACTGGTGCCCTACAGAAAACATGCCAGCACAGGCGGGTTCCAAATCAAAGAATAACAACAAAATTTTACAGTACAAGAGTAACAGCATTAGAAGCCATTCTGCAATAAATGTAAAGCGATGAACTGCACTGCAACATTTTGCATTGTGAGACTGAGCCCAAATTTTTAATTCTTAACAAAATTGAATGAAGCAAAATCCATACCACACTTATAGATACTATCCAAAATATATTTTTTCTTCTTTTGTTTCCCAGAGCTAACGCCAACATAAAAAAGATCCAAATTAAAAAAGATCAAATTAAACTGAACCATAAGGAAAATTACATTTAATGATGCATCAATTTGCTCTTAAAAGAACAGATGTTTAACAAACTATTGTCTCAATGATGCATTTTCTTGACTGCTTAGAGCAGTTTTTCTTTGATTTTTAGACTATGGTTCCTGAAAGGGGATCACAGAGCTTTTAGAGGCGGCTTGAAACCAGAGATCTATAAGAATTCCCCCCTTTTCCCACTGACATTAAAACATTAAAAAAAACATAAAAAAAGCTCACAAATTTATATTTAATGCCAAAAGAAAGAAAGAAAGAAAAAAAAAATCGGTCTCCAACTTTTCTTTCTTTCTTTCTTTTTGTTTTAAAAAATAAAAGCTCACAATATTATTTGATCCATTCCTGTATCAGGATGAGATTTTC
This sequence comes from Thalassophryne amazonica, assembly GCF_902500255.1. Taxonomy (NCBI): domain Eukaryota; kingdom Metazoa; phylum Chordata; class Actinopteri; order Batrachoidiformes; family Batrachoididae; genus Thalassophryne; species Thalassophryne amazonica. The sequence continues at coordinate 25,213,652 of NC_047120.1, read as the reverse complement.
TAGCTTCATGAAACCTTGAAATGTTACCATATGTTGTATGCCTACCTTTCTCCAGAGCAGACTAAAACAGTTTTCACATACAAGGTGGGCAGCGGATGGCCTGGTGCAGGCGCAGCGCAACTTGGTTTTTGATTTTTAACGCTGAGTTGTACACAAAGGTTGCTGGGCTTGGAGTTGCATCAGCATGCACTGGCCCTGTCCCAGGCTGACCTGAGCTGAGCACTGTGGCAGGCTGAGACGGTTGGGAGTGCACTGAGATCTGAAAACAACTTCTCCCAGCTTTTGCAGAGTGGCTACACCACATGAAAGTCATGCCCGAGTCCGAGAGCTCCCCAAATGCTAAATTTGATTAATTCTTAGCCCCTTTTCTGTTCAATCATCAGTCACTTGTATCAGGAACCAATGTGATGTGCAGTCATATCATTGTGTTATGGGCATAATGTGTTTAAATGTCACTGGCCTGCATTAAAACACCACAGGTACATATTGCCAATCAGTGACGTACTGTTAGTATGTCAACACTGATGCTTCTTACGGTCAGAATGATTACTAATGTGACAATCAATCACTGTTACAGTGCGTTAATGAAGAATATTGTCATATACTTGCCAGAGATTTGACGAACATAGATCAAATAGAATAAAATTAAATAATATTAAAATTACTCTATTTTGCCTCCGTGTGCAGTGGAGATGCCATGTGATCCCGTACGCACAGTGAATAACATGCTTGTCAATATTTAAGTGTTCCACCTGCCAAACAAAGGGTTCTGCCGGCGATAGAAATGCAACCCAAGCCAGACATAACTGTTCCGACACTTATAATACCACACAGTACTGACCCGAACCACTCGGTGGAAACAGGAATGTCAGTATACACTGGTTAAATCGTCAAGATGTGACAGCTTCATTAATTTATTAGACGTACGCCCACGTCTGGCAGTGTTTTTAATACGGTCAGCATACGCACGCTAAATCAGCAAGGTGTGACAGGAGCACAAGAAAGCTGGAGTTGTGTGTAGTGCTGCCATACCATGCGGTGGTCCAACACGCCATAGGGCAGTGGAGAGTGTTTGGTGTCCTGACTGTACAGATTCTTACTGACCACCTGGATGTGGGCCTGCTGGCGCATCTGCTCAGGAGATTTCACCCCAAAGCAGATGTGGCTTCTGTAAAGAATGAAATGAAAAGCCAAAATGAAACACAGACATAATACCTAAAAATGAACATACGCTGTATTATCCTGTAGGTCATCTTCCATCCACAAGAGTTCATACAGCGAGAACTGGAAGAGGAAGCGTTTCAGGGAATACTGCTGTGAATGTGGGGTTCAACAGTGACATACAAAAATAAACACACAGAATTAACGCCCTCCTTATGACTGCAACCTGTGCACCACAGATTTGATGTCAAGTTGTTGTAAGTGGCGCTGGTGGAAATGCAAACTGGACCCGCTACAAGTCTGGATTTTCAAAGGCAGGATGAGATTGCAAAATTGTGACAACTGCAAATTTAGTTAAAAAAAAAAAAATTATTGTTATTCTGCCACATCAGGATGCTAAGAGAGCACTGTGTACACAATTTTATATTAGCTTTTTTCACAATCAGGGGTCCATCTCTGTTGCACAGAGGCCATTTTTTTTTACAATGTAATATCTCCATTTAAATTCCACATTTTCTTGTGTTATTTTCAATATGTCCATTTACTAATCCTAAAATATTTGAGCACAATTTCTGCTACAGATCTTGGCATTTGGGATGTATTTCATTGTCTATGGACACTACATATGCCCAGTGGTGGTACATACAGTATATGGGAATATTTCAAAATTACTTTCAGTAATAATCACATCAACTCAAGCATCTGTTTTTATAAGGCATCAAAATCCAGCCCCTTGTCCATGTCCTAACAGGGTAATGAATCAAGTAGGGGATTGTATGTTGAGGTGAAATACGGTGTGCCACAAGGCTTCGACGGGAACCATGAAAGTCCAACAGGAACCCTGAATATGAGACAGCTAATGGGGGCTCTGGTGAAACAAGAAGTCCTCAATAGCGGATCAGGTGGACGAGGTGATGGCACATAACTAAACAGCTGTGAAGGCGGATGAAGCCTGAAGCAGGTTCTTAGACCCTGATCGTCAGGGATTTCCCAGTCGGACCACGCCAAGGATCTGCCAAGGACTGCGTGTTTGTCAGTGTGAAATGACATTCCCATGTTAAACAAACGCCACACACAGGCGTCTCTGAATCGGACCTGGATGTCAAATTCCACCATTACATCAAAGAATCGACCACGCGGCAATCGTCCTCACCTCCGAGGGATTAGCACAACACCACATAAACCTATTCCAAACATCCCTGTTTTAATATCAATATAAAAACTACTAAAGTGTGTTTTGTTGCAGTAAAATATCTCCATCCAGGGTATTTTGAACTTGATGTAGTTATCTCTGCTGATGTTTGTAACATTCACCACACCTTTGTTTTTCCACCAAATTTATTCTGAGAAATTATACAAGTTAGAACATTTTTAGTCAACTAAGCATCATTTTCAGTGTTTCAGTGTTTTTATTTTAATTTATTTTTAAGATTCATTAAAAAATGCATGTTTTTTTCTATTTTATATGGACTGACTCACAATTTGCAATATTTTTTTAAAAGAAAATACTAAGATAATTTTTTAATATCCACAAACATTTTGAGTTTTGTCCATGTGATAAATGCTTCAGAAATGTAACCTAGGCTTCAGAAAACAGTTTGCTAACGTGATCGGGGACTAAACAAGTAAATACGTGAAGAAAAACAGTTCAATAAAAGAGTTTTCTGCCACTACATCAGTCCACGTTAGTCAAGTGGAGCATCACCACGTAAAAGAAAAGCTTGATGGACCGGCTGTCATTAAAAGTCGAGTTTATCTTAAACATAAGGAAATTAGCTACAGAGCTAGTCGAGCTAATGCTCATACTCACATTTTCTTGGCCACATCTGTCTCTCTGAACTGCTCTTTCACCATTTTGACCACTGCGAATAAACTAAAGTGCAACTAACAACAAAGTATTTATATTGTCAGTAGAAACAACGGAAGTTTAACACTTCAACGCGCTGTCACTTCTTCCATGTTAGCAGACTGTCGGGCAAATGTGATGCTAACGTGAAATCCTGCTACCTTCGAGTCCGTCGGAAATCTCACGCTCCAAACGTTGTGGAAGCACCTACGAAGTAGTGGCAATAGTAATACTCTCATATCCCAATGCCAAATCAATTCTGCTTTCAGCCCCATTCTTGGAGCAACTGTTAACAACGGCTGAACATGTGTTTTTGACTCTGCAACGATTTTCACCAACACATCACAAATAATCATTTCACAGATCACATCAAAATGTATTGAATTTGGAATATTCTAGTATAATTAAAATATTTTTCCAAGCAAAATAATAAGGCTTTGGAATTATTATATTAATTATTATTTATTATATTATTAATCTAGACTCATTAAAGCACATTTGCTGTGTATGGGAATATTTAAAGTAGTATTCTTAATTTTTTAATAGAAATTTACATGATAAAATAAAATGTATGGCACATGTAAATTTATTCATAACTGTTGACGTAAAGTAGTTAACCTGTGCACTAATCATGGTGTCTAATCAGCATCTTGATATGGCACACCTGTGAGGTGGGATGGATTATCTCAGCAAAGGAGAAGTGCTCACTATCACAGATTTAGACTAGTTTGTGAACAATATTTGAGTGAAATGGTGATATTGTGTATGTGGAAAAAGTTTTAGATCTTTGAGTTCATCTCATACAAAATGGGAGCAAAACCAAAAGTGTTGCGTTTATATTTTTGTTGAGTATATATATATATGTGTGTGTGTGTGTGTGTGTGTGTGTGTGTGTGTGTGTGTGTGTGTGTGTGTGTGTGTGTGTGTGTGTGTGTGTGTGTGTGTGTGTGTGTGTGTGTACGCACACACACTTCTTCTTCATCAGATCAATCCAAAATTCACACATTATAATCATAATTACGACATTGATGTTAACTCAATTGAACCTATACCAAAACATATGGTACATATCTGTATTTTAACACGAGAAACACTATGGCATTTAATATACATTTAAATTGCAGACATTTTATCAATTTAATCTTCCTAAATTGCAGCTGTTACCAAACTACTTGTGCTGCTTCACAAGAATTTTAAATCACCAGCAATTAATTTCATGGCACTCGAAAAAATGTTTCCTGAATCTCCCCGTGTGACAATCTGATGGTACAGTTTCCGAGGAGTATTTGAATGTATCACGGGGTTATGTAAGAATTTAAAGCGGACACAACAAACTCCAACACAGTCTTATCAACTGACTGCTGCCACCTCGCGGAATAAAGTGGTTACTTCTGTAGAGCTCTCTCGTCTCAATTGACTGTTTAATACATGCAATAATAATCTTTTTTTCAGGATCTCTGACATTATACATTGTGCTCTGCTGATATTTTATTGTAGTACTGTGGTGACATAAAGATTTTTTTTAATTTAAGATTTTTTTTTTTGAAGATTACTCTTGTTATTCTGGAGCAATCATGACAATCTGGAATGACTGGATAACAAATGTTAATGTAATGAGGTGAGGTCCTGCTCATCCTGATTCAGTGTGTTTCCAAAATAAGGCATTAAAAATAAAAAGAGACAGTATTCGTCACCCCACAGTGGATGCGTGTGCAGCGTGCACGCACCCCACAAGCTGCTGTCCTGTTTCAGCTCGTGCCTCTGGGGGGCAGTGAATTTATTTCAAACCTGTGCTGTTTGATAAGAACTGATGATGATCCCCTTCCACAACATGTTCACCCTGATTAATACTTCTCCCAGTTTGTAACCACAGATGGTAAAAATTGTGTTTTTGTCTACTCCTGCTGCTTCTGAAGCTGAAACATCTCTAATAAACCTAAATTAGTCTCCAGACCCTGTGACCTTTAATTGGAATAAGTAAATATAGACAATTGATGACTGAAAATATAAGGATTTGCTGAATATATTTTTGCCTTGATTTACAGTGCATCTGGAAAGTATTCACATCACTTCACTTTTTCCATATTTTGTTATGTTACAGCCTTTTTCCAAAATAGATGAAATTCATACTTTTTCTCAAAATTCTACACACAATACCCCATAATGACAATGTGAAAAATGAAGTTTAAAAAGTGCAAAGAGGAATGGGAAAAACTACCCAAAGATAGGTGCTCCAAGCTTGTGGCATTATATTCAACAAGACTTGAGGCTGTAATTGCTGCCAAAGGTGCATCAACAAAGTATTGCGCAAAGGGTATAAATACTTATAAACATGTGAGTTCTTAGTTTTTAGTTTTAATAAATTTGAACAAAAATTCAAAAATTTTTTCATGTTGTCATTATGGGGTATTGTGTGTAGAATTTTGAGGGAAAATTTGTTTATTCTATTTCTGTATTCCTTTTCTCTGCCTTGCTGCATGAAGCTGAATAATGGGACATGGAAATGTTCATGTGTCTATGAACAAGAATCATATAATTTGTTTTCTCACTTGCTGATGGATTTTGAAAATGCATAAAAATAGCTGTTATTCCAAAATAATTAATGCCTTTTTTTTTTTTTTGTTAAAGGTGAACTAGTGAGGGGAGCCACCAAGATAATGGTGACAAATCTGAACAAGTTATGTTCTTCTGTGGATGTGACTGGAGTAACGGGAATGTTGCAATGTTTGTCAGTTGCACCACAGCTTGTTGGTGAAGTACCACAGTGAAAGACTTACACAAGAAAACATTTCAAATCTAGGCTAAAGTCTCCCACATGCCTTCTGGCAACACTGTAGCTGACATTCAACAACTTAAAATCCTTCTCTGTGTCACTCCACTATGAAGCTTGGTGATGCAGCAAATAATATTGAGCAGAGATTTGCCAATCATAGTCACAGAGGTCTGTAACTCCTTCAGAATTATTACGGTTGTCTTGGTGGCTTCCCTCACTACATTTCTTCTTGCATGGTCACTCTGTTCATGAAAACTGTCCACTGCAGAAAAGAAGGAATTAGGTTCCCAGAATGATGATGATGGAAAGCCTTTGTATATCGTACTAGCAAGAAAGACTTAACTTAAACTGAAGAAGTGACTGGTGCTACTGTTGTTGTTGTTGTCCATTTGGCTGCTTCAGTTTTGTTTGGGGTCATCACAGCGGATACAGCCAGATCCGCATTGGTATTTGGCACAAGTTTTACGCCGGATGCCCTTCCTTCCTGACGCAACTCCAGTGTTACCTGGAGAAACACACACAGCCGCCTGTGTTCCAAAGAGGTCTCCCATCCAAGTACTAACCAGATCCCACACTGCTTAGCTTCTGAGATCTGACAGAATCAGGCTTACACAGAGCAGACAGGCTGTGACTAGCGCTACTACATATTTTTTTTCTTGGCTACTTATGATTGTTAATGTGGGAAATGTTTATTGTTTGATGTTTTAATCATTTTGTGTATTTTAGGAATTAATTTAAGTTTTATTAATTAGTGATAGTGTTGTTATTATTATTATTATTATTATTATACCTATTATTATCATTATTATCTATTATCTATTAATACATCACAACATCCACTTGACACACCTTAGAATCTTAGTCATATTAAAACATCAACAATTGATTCTTCTGAGTCCTCACCTTTGTCTATTATGTCATATGAGACAAAACCTTCTTTCAAGAAATAAATGCTGAAAATGAATACATTAATATTAATGTGGGACCAGTAATATGAACTCAGCCACATGGGGGGTGCATCCAGTGCATTCTGGGTGCTAGTCCCAATCTTGGGTAAATGCAGAGGGTAGAAACAGGAAGGGTGTACGCCATACATTTTGTCAAATATCAGCATCATTGGGTGCAAAAGCTTGTGCCTTCAAAGCACCAGTTCCAAGTGCAAATAAATGAGTAGGTTTTCTTCAGAAAAGGCATCCAGCGTAAATTTTTCCAAACCAAGCATGCAGATCACAAATTGAATTTCTGTGCTGGATCAGTCTATGTCTCGGTTAAGAATAACTGCCACCAGTGCTGTTGCCCAACAGAGTGGAAATTCAGCATCTATTGAGAGCAGAGGCAGAGAATGTGCCAGGGGAGGAGGAAAGTTAGAAGTGTGGAAGTGAGAGCTGGGATTTTGAATGTTGGCAGTTTGGTAAAGGAGGAGAGAGATGGCTGATATGCTGGGGAGAAGAAAAGTAGACGTACTGTGGGTTCAAGAGACCGAGTGGAATGAAAATGAGGCCAGGAGCATCGAAAATGGGTTCAAACTGTTGTATCATGGTGTGAATGGGAGGAGAAATGGGAAAGGAAAGGAAGGAAATATTAAAAGTGTGTTGGAGTTGAAGTGAGTATCTGACAGGGTGATGAGTGTGAAGTTAGAAATGGAAAGGGTGATGATGATGATGAATGTCATCAGCACATATGCCCCGCAAGTAGGTTGTGAGAAAGCATGGTGATTAAAGCAAACCTCAATGGGCATGTTGGTGAAGGCAACCGAGGTGATGGGGAGATATGATATCAAAGGGAGGAATGTGGAAGGTCAGATGGTAGCAGGTTGTGCAAAATTGATGGAAATGTGTTGGGAAGGTGTCGTAGCACGGACCCACAACAGGGAGCGCAAATGAACGGACAATGAATAAGCCAAAAAGTAACAATTTAATGTTGTGACAACACACAACTAAATACACAAAATTTGCAAAGTCAATTAACACCAGGTGACGTGTGGGCAGGCTCGAAGATAGAAGACCCCCGACGAGAGAGAAGCCGCGTCCCACACGGCTTCCACCACCAACGGTCTGAAGAACACTGGAGCCGCCAAGTCCCGAGTCCCCAGGTGGCCTCCGTCTTCGGCTGTCGACCCTGGTACTGCTGGCAGAAAGCAAAGACAAGATGAATGAGTGTGAGTCCGCACACTCAGTAATCCACAGTCTGCACACAGTTAGGAGGGAGCACCTCCACCTCCAATCACACACTCGTGCAGCTCCTGTTTAATCCACTTATCTGGTTTGGGGTGTGAGGCGAAGCCATCACTGTCACACCAAACGCCAAGCCCACAGACAAGGACGAACACCACAGGATAACGGCTGCAAAAGAAGCTCAGATTATCACTCAACGATATGAGTCAGCAGAGAAAATTACCTCTTCGGTAGTCGATTTCTCGGCGGGGAGGTGGAGTTGCAGTCCAGCTTATATAGTGGTGTAGATGAGTGACAGCTGGTGCGATGAGTGACAGCTGTCACTTCTTCTGGGTCTGGCGCCCTCTCGTGCTTGGAGCCCGCACTCCAAGCAGGGCGCCCTCTGGTGGTGGTGGGCTAGCAGTACCTCCTCTTCAGCGGCCCACATAACAGAAATGGCTGTTGTGAATTCTTATTTTGAAGTATAATGAAGGGTAAACACCAGGGCTAGGACTAATGGAGACTCTGTTCAAGCAAGAGTTTGTCGCTAACCAGTTCCGGTTGGCCGAAAAGTTTTCATTTGAACATAATGGAGAGTCTACATCAGATGGCCATCGAGTATATATATATTCTGTGCGTATGTAAACCCTCCACGCAAGTTGGTAATGCTAGTTTGTGCCATGAACAAAAATAACCATGAGTAATAGAAATAACTGAAATTAAATGTGACTTGTTCACTCGTTTTCTCAAAGGCACTCACATTTTTTCAGAAAATTACCTGTGAGACATGGGCCAAATCTTGGAATCAAATTTTCTGAACACAAATGGCCAAAAATAATTCAAAAATCAAATAAATGCAGCATCTCTACAAACATTTCATGACAGCTAAATTAATTAACACTAATCAAATAATTAATGAAATCACATGTTAATTAGCACGTTATGGTGAATTTGCCTCAATAATCTTCTTCTAACAAATCACAATAATCACAAATCACAACAACTGTAGGTGACTGTAAATAAAGAGTTGTTCATTATACACTTTGTTGGCAAGTCATGTGCCTGTACACGTTGTCTGTGGAGGATGTTGAAGATGTTTACTTATTTGGAGCTGTGGTGACCGGGTTTCTGCTGTGTGGGGTGGACATAGCACTGGTTTACCGGAAAATTAAGAAGGTGGAGGCGGCATTAATTGGCAGGTCCAGGCTGCCCCACATGATTGATTCGATTGGAAGGGCAATGTCAGCTCAGTCGGCAGGTGTCAACCGCACGTTGGAATCCATCTTGGGGAGAATGGCTGCACTGGAAAACCGCTTTGATCGTCAGTAAGACCACATCTCCTCTATTCAGATGTATTTGGGAGCCACGCTGAAGTTTCAGTCTGTGGAATCTGCCAGGCGTCTGTTAATCTGGATATCTATTTGGTTTCCAAACACCAGCTGTCCTTCAAGGCCGCTGGATAAAATCCTCCCCCGAGGAACACTCCTGATAGCCTTGCTCCTCGTCTCCCCCCGCCTCTTCGTCTTCCCCCTCCCTCCTTCCCTTCCCAGTCCAGAGATGTTGACTGTGGGACCTTGAGACTCTGGTGGACTGATTCAGGACTGGGATCCCCCCCAGGATGGACAGATAAGGCCTGTCGATGGCTCCTCACGTGCGGCCTTCCGGGCTGTCTGTCTGGACACTGGACACATTCAAGTCTCGGCTGTCGTCTGTCGTCTGTTGTGATTTGTTTTTTGTTATGACTGTTTTTCTGTGCTATGGGTTTTTTTTTTTGCTCTCCAGTGGTGCTGCGTGAGTTCAACACAGCAGCAATGGAGGTTTTTCTTTCCCCAATTCTTACCTTGTGTGTGCTTTTATATGTGTTCATGTACCGGACCGGCTTATGTGTGTTTTGTTTGTTAAGTGTGTCATGAGGCCCGTCAAGGTTTGCTCAGCCCTGCTCATGACCTAGGGCAGGGATATACATCTGGAGCTGGTCCCCGGGCGCCAAAAAAGGTGACCTCTGCTCCTAACTGGCAATTAGGATGGGTAAAAATGCAGTAAACACATTTCATTGTGCAGGGAACATGTTCCTCTGTGCATATGACAATAAACTCCTTTTGAATCCTTGAATTATACACCATTATTAGTGTTGTTGTGTGGGCCGCTGAAGAGGAGGTTCTGCTGGCCACCACCAGAGGGCGCCCTGCCTGAAGTGCGGGCTTCAGGCACGAGAGGGCGCATCCGCCCCAGCTGTCACTCATCAACCACCACCACCATATAAGCCGGGCAGCTTCTCCACCTCACTGCTGAGGTATCGACTACCTGAAGGTAAATTCTCAGCCGTGTTTGTGCTGAACGCACAATGTTTTTCTCTTGCAATTCTGATTGTGTTTGCAGGTGTTCACTTGCTACTTACTGCCGAGTTCGTGGATGGTGAAGAAGTGAACGGATTTCACTTCTTACTCTGAACTGCAATAAAGTAGGAGACTAACCTTGCATTACTGTGAACTTGTGACTGAGGTGGAGGTGTTATTCCCACCGGACTGCAGAGAGAGAACATTTTTGCTGACTGTTTGCTGGGTGTGTGCACACACACCCACCGTTAACTGTTTCTGCCTCCTGCCAGCAGTACCAGATCTGACAGCTGGAGACGGTGGCCACCTGGGGACTCAGGACTTGGCGACTCCGGCGTGCTTCAGATCCGTTGGCAGTGGAAATCGTGTGGGACCCGACTCTTCTCTGGACAGACGTCTTCTATCCTCAAGCCTGCCCACACGTCACCTCTGTATATTGACTAATATCAAATTCTGTGATTGTCTGTATTTCATTGTGCACATTCACAACATTAAATTGTTACCTTTTGGCTCATCTATTGAACGTTCATTTACGCCCCCTGTTGTGGGTCCGTGTCACTACACTTTCCCAACAGGATATCTCGGCCAACGTCATGGATTCCGAGGGGCGTCAACCATCGGCTGAGCTACCAATGGAAGAGCAGGGTGCACAGGCACCAGCAGGAGACATGGTTGGTGAGTTGCAGCAAATCCTCACCGCCTTCACTGCTCGGTTAGATTTAATGACCGAGCAGAATGTCATACTCAATCGCGCTCAGGGCACGGCTGCAGCTCCTCCTCCTGCGGCCCTGGTGCCAAATATAGACATTCCAGTGGTCATTCAACGAACCCCCCCACCGTCCCCTGAAGCATACATAAGTCCCCCGGAACCGTACGGAGGCAGTGTGGAGACGTGCGCGGACCTCTTGATGCAGTGTTCGCTCGTCTTCGCACAGCGTCCGGTGATGTACGCATCGGACTCCAGCCGGGTGGCTTATGTGATTAATTTGCTTCGAGGTGAGGCACGCACCTGGACTACGGCGCTCTGGGAGCAGAATGCACAGCTCCTAACCACATATACTGGGTTTGTGAGGGGTTCCGACAGGTTGTTGATTCACCCTAACAGAGGCGAGACCGCGTCAACAGTGCTACTGTCATTGCTGAGTATGCAGTTCGACTTCCGCATCGCGGCTGCGAGGTCTGGCTGGAATACTGCTGCACTCCACGCCGCCTTTGTAAACAGACTGTCGTCGGTCCTTAAGGAGCACCTGGTGGCTAAGGACGAGCCGCGAGATTTAGATGGGCTCATCGACCTGGTTATACGATTAGACAATCGGTTAGATGAACGACGTCGGGAGCGAGATGAAGGACGTGGCCGGCACGCGCTGTCCCTCTCCCTTCCAGGTCCGAAAGGGTTACGCCCTCCCCATGCTCCATAGCCTCAGCGCTCCATGCGGTTGCAGCTCCCCCTGCTGATGATGCTATGGACACAAGCAGGGCTAAATTTAGAGCATCCACTAGACAGAGGAGACTGGCCCGCGGGGAGTGTTTTTACTGCGGCTCGAGCGAGCATGTACAGAAAGACTGCCCCAAACGGTTAAACACCAATGCCCACCCTTAGAGACTGGGCTAAGGGTGGGCCAGGAAATCCATGTGGGACACACACGAATATCCGCACATCTCCCGGTCACAATCCTGAGTGGGGATTTAATCCTTCAAGCCCCAGCACTGGTGGACACGGGGTCCGAAGGTAATCTGCTGGATAGCAGATGGGCAAGGGAAGTAGGGCTCCCTCTGGTGGCACGTCCTTCACCTTTGAAGGTTCAAGCGCTAGATGGCACCCTTCTCCCCTTAATTACACATAAGACACAACCAGTAACTCTGGTGGTGTCTGGGAATCATCGGGAGGAGATTGAGTTCTATGTGACTCCTTCTACCTCCCGTGTAATTTTGGGCTTTCCATGGATGATTAAACACAATCCCTGGATCGATTGGCCGTCTGGGGTTGTGGCTCAGTGGAGCGAAACCTGCCACCGGGAATGTTTAGGATCCTTGGTTCTCCCCAGTTTGAGTGCTCACGAGGAGGTTAAAGTCCCTCCCAATCTGACAGCGGTGCCTGAGGAGTACCATGATCTTGCTGACGTCTTCAGCAAAGATCTGGCACTCATTCTTCCCCCCCACCGGCCGTAGGATTGTGCCATTGATTTGATCCTGGGCATCGAGTACCCGTCCAGTAGACTGTACAACCTCTCACGTCCAGAGCGCGAATCAATGGAGACCTACATCTGGGACTCGTCAGCTGCCGGGTTGATCCGGAACTCCACCTCCCCGATGGGTGCTGGTTTCTTTTTTGTGGGCAAAAAGGACGGCGGACTCTGTCCATGCATTGATTACAGGGGGCTGAATGAGATTACGGTTCATAATCGATACCCGTTGCCCTTGTTAGATTCTGTGTTCACGCCCCTGCATGGAGCCAAACTTTTCACCAAACTGGATCTTAGGAACGCTTATCACCTGGTTTGGATCCGGAGGGAGACGAGTGGAAGACGGCATTTAACACCCCGTTAGGTCACTTTGAGTACCTGGTCATGCCGTTCGGCCTCACTAACGCCCCCGCGACGTTCCAAGCCTTGGTAAATGACGTCTTGCGGGACTTCCTGCACCGATTCGTCTTCGTATACCTGGACGATATCCTCATCTTTTCCCCGGATCCTGAGACTCATGTTAAGCATGTACGTCAGGTCCTGCAGTGGTTGTTGGAGAACCGGCTGTTTGTGAAGGGCGAGAAGTGCGAGTTCCACCGCACTTCTTTGTCCTTCCTGGGGTTCATAATCTCCTCTAACTCCGTCGCCCCTGATCTGGCCAAGGTTGCGGCGGTGAGAGATTGGCCCCAACCAACAAGCCGTAGGAAGCTGCAACAGTTCCTCGGCTTTGCAAATTTCTACAGGAGGTTTATTAAGGGCTACAGTCAGGTTGTTGGCCCCCTGACAGCCCTGACCTCCTCTAAGGTCCCCTTCACCTGGTCGGATCGGTGCAAAGCCGCGTTTAGGGAGTTGAAGCGCCGGTTCTCGACTGCGCCAGTTCTGGTGCAGCCCAATCCAAACTGCCAGTTTATTGTTGAAGTGGACGCCTCTGACTCAGGGATAGGAACCGTGCTGTCCCATAGCAGGGAGTCCGATAAGGTTCTCCACCCCTGTGCCTATTTCTCCCGCAGGTTGACCCCGGCTGAGCGAAACTATGACGCGGGCAATCGTGAGCTCCTTGCGGTGAAAGAGGCTCTTGAGGAGTGGAGACATCTGTTGGAGGGAGCTGCGGTGCCATTTACGGTTTTCACGGACCATCGGAACCTGGAGTACATCCGGACCGCCAAGCGTCTGAACCCCAGGCAAGCCCGCTGGTCATTGTTCTTCGGGCGTTTTGACTTCCAGATCACCTACCACCGCGGGACCAAGAACCAACGATCCAACGCCTTGTCCCGGGTTCACGAAGAGGAAGTCAAACCCGAGCTGTCAGATCCAACGGAAACCATCATCCCCGAGTCCACTGTCGTGGCCACCCTCACCTGGGACATGGAGAAAACCGTCCGGGAGGCCCTGACACGGAACCCGGACCCGGAACTGGCCCGCAAAACAAACTGTACGTCCCACCAGAGGCCAGGGCTGCCGTTCTGGACTTCTGTCATGGTTCCAAGCTCTCCTGTCACCCAGGGGTGCAAAGAACCGTGGCAGTGGTCCGGAAGCGCTTCTAGAGGGCATCTATGGAAGCCGACGTCCGGGAGTACGTCCAGGTCTGTACCACCTGCACCAGGGGCAAGGCAGACCACAGAAAGACACAAGGACTCCTCCAGCCGTTACCTGTGCCACATCGCCCCTGGTCCCACATCGGCCTGGACTTCGTCACAGGTCTCCCACTGTCCCAGGGCAATACTACCATCCTCACGATAGTGGACTGGTTCTCCAAGGCGGCCCACTTCGTGGCCCTCCCGAAGCTCCCAACGGCCCATGAGACAGCAGACCTCCTGGTCCACCATGTCGTGCGTCTGCATGGGATACCAACTGACATTGTCTCAGATCGTGGTCCTCAGTTCTCCTCTCAAGTCTGGAGGAGTTTCTGCAGGGAACTGGGGGCCACCGTGAGCCTCTCGTCCGGGTATCATCCACAGACCAACGGACAGGCAGAGCGGGCAAATCAAGAACTGGAACAGGCCCTCCGCTGTGTGACCTCCGCGCACCCGGTGGCTTGGAGTGACCATCTGGCCTGGATCGAGTACGCCCATAACAGTCAAGTGTCTTCAGCCACTGGCCTCTCCCCGTTTGAAGTATATTTGGGGTACCAGCCCCCATTGTTTCCTGTGGTGGAGGGAGAGCTCAGTCCAGGCCCATCTTCGCAGATGTCGTTGGGTGTGGTGCACCGCCCGTTCTGCCCTGCTGAAGACCCGGATGAGGGTCCAGGCCCATACAGACCGCCGGCGATCCCCGGCCCCTGCATATCAGCCTAGGCAGGAGGTGTGGCTTTCCACTAAGGACATTCCCTTACAGGTGGACTCCCCCAAATTGAAAGACCTTTACATCGGACCATTCAAGATCCTCAAGGCCCTCAGTCCTGCCGCAGTAAAGCGGCACCGCCTCCTGCCCGGATCATTGACGGGGAGCCTGCATGGACGGTTCGCAGGCTCCTGGACGTCCGTCGGAAAGGCTGGGGGTTCCAGTATCTGGTGGACTGGGAGGGTTATGGTCCCGAAGAACGCTCCTGGGTGAAGAGGAGCTTCATCTTGGATCCGGCCCTCCTGGCCGACTTCTACGCCCGTCATCCCGACAAACCTGGTCGGACGCCAGGAGGCGCCCGTTGAGGGGGGGTCCTGTTGTGTGGGCTGCTGAAGAGGAAGTAATGCTGGCCACCACCAGAGGGCGCCCTGCCTGAAGTGCGGGCTTCAGGCACGAGAGGGCGCATCCGCCCCAGGAGCAACCGGGAGTGGCAGCTGTCACTCATCATCAACCCCAGCTGTCACTCATCAACCACCACCACCATATAAGCCGGGCAGCTTCTCCACCTAACTGCCGAGATATCGACTACCCGAAGGTAAATTCTCAACCGTGTTTGTGCTAAAAGCACGTTGTTTTTCTCTCGCAATTCTGACTGTGTTTGCAGGTGTTCGCTTGCTACTTACTGCCGAGTTCGTGGATGGTGAAGAAGTGAACGGATTTCACTTCTTACTCCGAACTGCAATAAAGTAGGAGACTAACCTTGCATGACTGTGAACTTGTGATTGAGGTGGAGGTGTTATTCCCACCGGACTGCAGAGAGAGAACATTTTTGCTGACTGTTTGCTGGGTGTGTGCACACACACCCACCATTAACTGTTTCTGCCTCCTGCCAGCAGTACCAGATCTGACAGCTGGAGACGGTGGCCACCTGGGGACTCAGGACTTGGCGACTCCGGCGTGCTTCAGATCCGTTGGCAGTGGAAATCGTGTGGGACCCGACTCTTCTCTGGACAGACGTCTTCTATCCTTGAGCCTGCCCATACGTCACCTCTGTATATTGACTAATTCTGTGATTGTCTGTATTTCGTCGTGCACATTCACAACATTAAATTGTTACCTTTTGGCTCATCTATTGACTGTTCATACCGATTGACTAAGCATCTGTTTTCAACTGGACACAAGAAAAACAACTGGCATAATATTTACACCTTTATTTACATATGTACAGGTACAAACACGTGACTGAGATGATATGTTGATGATAAGATGTGGAAAGCAAGAGAAATGAAAGAAAGGAATAATGACATTTACTAAGAACAGACCTGGTTGTAATTTAGTGGTGAATTTTGGGCTCATAAATTATTGTTATTATTATTAAAAAAATTAACCATAGAAAGCCACTTTACATTACTGAGAGCAAAGACCATTGGAACACTTAAAGGTTCACTTACCTGGGTCCTTTGGACCGGGTGTAGTGAGCTTTCTGGTCTGATCCCTTTGCTGGCTTTTTTTAATTGACCTCCGTGGTTGTAAACCCACCAGGTCTCTCAGATATCTACAGGCTCGTTTTCCCAGCAGGACTGAACGTGACAGTTTGGCGGCTCCGTAGGAGCTTGGTTCACCGACCGACCTGGGATGAAGAATTTGGTGTTTGCTATCAAAATGCTTTGGCAGCTTCCAAAACTTGTGGAAGATCAATTTAAAGTGTTTGATTTTTCTCCACAACTTTCTTTGCAAAGTCTTGAACTTTTGCAAAAATTTCACAAAGTTAACAAAAACATTTTTGGTATTAAGATGAATGAAGGATGAAGAATTTGGAGAATCTGGAGAATTAGGAGAGTCGCAAATTCATTCTTAGTTCTTAATTCTGAGAACAATTCTACTTAGAATTTGTCTTAAAAGTTCTTAAAAACTGATACATTAAACTATGAAAGTTATGAAAGAAGAAAGAAGCACAAGGAATCAAAAGAAACAATGAAACAAAAGCCACGAGCTAAGGACGTAGAGAGTGTAGAAGAGAGCTGAAATGAATCCAAGAAGAGGGGTGCAAGAGAGTTTAAGAAGAAAATGTTTCTTTGTTCCAGTGTCATTTCAAAGAGGCTCCGCCCACTTGGCGTCAGGTTCATCCCAAAGAAAGTTATTTGAAAAACAAATCAGATAAAATGAATGATATACACCTTCTTTCTTTTCAGGCTAACAAAATACAAGTTGACTGAGTTTCTTCTAAACCATCCTAGAATCTGGGAAGTGATTAACAGAAACATTGTTTTCACCACGACAATTCATTAATAATTCAACAAATAACATTTAAACATGCACCAAGAATTCTAAAAGGAATACTCATAACGTCCCAGGAAAGAAACATGTAACAGATTAAATTTGTCTTTGCTTCAAAATTACAAAAGGAACAGAAATTACAATTTCTTGCTTTTGTAAAAATAACGTATTCACGTATTGAAGGGTCCATGGCAAATGGACTGCATTTATATAGCACTTTTCCATCTGTATCAGATGCTCAAAGCACTTTACAATAATGCCTCACATTCACCCCGATGTCAGGGTGCTGCCATACGAGGTGCTCACTACACACCGGGAACAACTAGGGATTAAGGACCTTGACCAAGGGCCCTTAGTGATTTTCCGGTCAGACTGGGATTTGAACCAAGGATCCTCTGGTCTGAAGCCCAACGCTTAACCACTTAGACCATCACTTCCCCCACATGCCATTGTCCATGTTCTTCCCAACAAGGGGACACTGTGGCTCCATCCCAATGTTGGCCATTTTCATGACCTTTGATCTTTTGTCACCTGGCTGGTTGAGCTGATCTTTTTAAGCATGAAGATATGACAAGAATGCTTTGAGGACCCCTTCAGGAGATGTGAGATGATATAAATTGATTACAGAGTACTTTGGTGTTGATATTTCCTGGCATGATTTCAGCAAATGTCTTTGATCCATAGGGACTGCTTGTTGGAGCTTTCCAGAGATGTCATAAATTTGGTCAGGGAATGTTTGGAAGACCAGTCACTTTGTGAGAAGGGAGGATTTTGGTGCAGGATGATAACATCGGGTCAGTCCAGTGTCACACATTCCAACCTCAGAAATGTCTGGTGAAGTGGAAAATTAAGGCAATTTTGATTCTGTAAAGATATGTCCGTGGCCAAATTTGTGACTATATACGTGTGTGTGGAGAGAGAGAGAGAGAGAGCGCATCAGACCAGTTATGAAGTCCATAACTGATCTGATGTTCTCCACGTTTCTAACAGTCTTATCCCTCATTTTCTCTCAGTTTTTTTTAAAGTTATTTCAGTTATTTTGGCAGGATGGTGGCTTAGTGGTTAGTATTGTTACCTCACAGCAAGATGGTGGTGGCATCGATTCCCACCTGGTCCTTTCTGTGTGGAGTTTGCATGTTCTCCATGTGTTTGCGTGGGTTCTCTTCAGATGCTCCAGCATCCTCCAACATCCGAAGACATGCAGGTTAGGTAGATTTAAAACTTTAAACTGTCCATAGGTGTGCATGCAGGTGTGAATCTGCGACAGACTGGCGTCCTGTCCAGGGTGTACCCTGCTGCATATGCCCTATGACTTCTGGGATAGGCTCAAGCCCCCGTGTTTTCGTTTTTGCTAGATCAAACAAAGGCTTATTGGTCAGTTTTGAGTGGACACCGCTTTGGTGCAATCATCACTATATAGCCTGTGACCAACTGTCAGTGGTTGGCGGACAACATCATTTTATTTTGTGAGGTTCATTTGCAACAGCTCACACAGGTTAGCACACATACACCATTATAATGCCAAGGACATGGGTTCACACCGCTGTGCACACCTGGAACAACGCACAGTCCAGCCCAACCTGTGATATACAGTAATAGTAGGGAGGGGTGTTATTTCAAAAAAATTGTAAATCTATAAATGTTTGCATGGAATATGGAAATATACACAGAATAAACCATAGCAGGATAAATTTTGGGTCATTTGGTTCCAAAAACCCATACCGGAGCCAGTGAGGATATCGGGTTCAAAAATCGGCACAAATATCGAGGAAAATGTCATTTCTTGAGAACCGCTGCACCTAGAGACTTGAAATTTGGCTCCAAATGTTGCTTGACCCCAAGTTTATATTCAACTTCTGTAGTAACAATAAGCCTATCTGGTGTTTTTTTAAGAGTAATTGACAAAAAACCTAATTTCAGTAGATATGTTACGATCAATTGTAACAAACATAATCTATGTAGTTTTTATTTCAGGAACATCAGTTGAGTATAATCATCACATGTAAAGAATGACGTGGCCACAATAAACTAATTATAAGCAACACAGTGGTTTTTTAAGTCAACAGCACATATACGACACACGTGTTACTTGAAATTTTCAAACCCATATGGGTTTTTGGAACCAAATTACCCAAAATTTAATCTGCTATGGTTTATCCCGTGTATATTTCCATATTCCATGCAAACATTTATAGATTTTCACATTTTTTGAAATAACACCCTTTCCTAGTAATAGTAAATAGTACTGCGTGTTCAATGTAGTATGAATAAAGTATAAAAAGAAGGATGGACAAGGTCAGAACAATATTGTCAGTAAACAAATGGACAAGTTAAATTCTGATTTGTGCAGAGTTGATGTAAAGTGATGAATATAAAAAATATTCACCTACCTGACCATATTTCCTCAGATGTAGGAGTCATGTAGTATTGCTTTTGCAGTTGTCCAAAGTGAGTACAGCACTTCGAGGCTTGATTGCATCATGTTGTATTAAGTACTGTTGACTCATCCGCCGACACACGTATTCACACAGAGAATCGGCCCGTAGAGGAATGACACTATGACCATAAAAAACATCTGGGAAAACATCTTCTTCTCTCAGGATTGGGCATCCAGGGATTTTCTCACTCAGATAAAAGGTGAAGGAAATTTAGAAGATAAAATCTGACATTTCTTGTAAAATCAACAGACACTGAGAAACATTCAGCATGATGTCCCAGATGCCAACGTGACGATTGAAATTTGCACATTTTAATAAGAAAAACAAAACGAATCTGACAAATTACTCAAGTTACAACTAGGACACCGCTCCTTGGAGGCAGGGAGTTCTGGTAGTCAGGTCTGCCCCACCATCTAAGTGTCTTAATGTCATCTACTCTATTACAGGTTTGGCCCAAATTATAAAGACAGTTCAATGAAATCCAGTGATTTACGGTGATGATGAGATGCATTTGGTTCTAGATCTCTCAGATGAGAGATGTGTCTAACGGTTACTAGAGGTGGGTGATACCACCTCTAGGATGCACTGAAGGGAAAGAATTCCTTATTTTTGTATTATTTTATTGTATTGTTCGACTTGAAAAACAGAATAAGTTTGAAACTGTTTACAGTATTTGTTGTGGTGTGTTAATTTTGTTGTATTGTGGTTTGTCAGCCCTCTACCTTAGGAGATTTTGTTTTAAGTTGTGTTGAGTGATACTTTTTTAAACAAAAATGTTGACTGTGATAATAAAGTATTTTGTTGTCACATACAATGTTTGGTGAAATTCTATCCTAGGTCTTTTGGATCCTTTGGATCTATGAAGCTTAAATATGAAAAAGTATCGGTATCGATATCGGCGATACTGGGCCTGTATTTACTTGTTATCAGATCAATACCAAAATTCCTGGTATCGCCCACCTCTACCCACTGCCCTCTGATTCCTACACTGAAAAGAAACACCTCTCTGGTTTTAAGTAAAATATAAATAAATAAAATCATGTGGCTCTATGTAGGTGTCATATAAAACAAATAATGAATGATGGCCATTCATGCAATGGAAAGAATATTTTTTATTTTTTGAAAGATGAAATGTTCCATTTTTAAAAACTCATGTAAATATTCTTACAATTGCACTCATAAACATTTATTATTTGTACATTATTTAACATGTTTTGTTTTTTACAGTGTTATTGCACTATTGTCTGGCATGGACTGTGGTATCTTCAGAAATGTTTGAGTTGCAACAAATTTTGTTTGTTTCCAATGATATTATGTTGGCTAGTGTTAATTGCTGCTGCCAATAGTTCTATTGTGGCTCATGGTTTTTAAATTTTTGTCCATAAAAGACAAAATGTTGTGCATTTGCTAGACAATATCTAACCCCACAGTGACAGTGGTATCTTCATGTTAATGTATTAAGGAAATATGGCATTGTTGTGTATCTAGGCATAATATTGTCTCATTGTAAATCAAGTGAACATGTTGAAGAGTGGGTCAAACAAGGTAAATATGAACTTTACACACTGCAAGGCATAACATTATGTACGAGTGTTTTGAGTTTTGAACTGTGATATACAATGTGTAAAAATAAGTACAAGTTCCTTATCAGTGCAAGAGAGTGTCCACAATTTTTGTCTTTTCTTAAAAAGAAGACCTGAATGTTCACCTACAACTTGCCAGAAGGTACATCTGAGATGCAAGCCTATAGATTTGATGTTTTGGTGATAGAAAATCCTCCTCTATACCACTTCATCATGAAGCTGTACACTCTAAGAACTAAAACGCTGAATTTAATTGATCAAGTTTAAGGTACCTTTTTCCACATAACATGGTTAGTTAAGTGCAAAATAATATTGAAGTTGAAACGAATTAAATCAAATGAAACATTATTACTTAAATCCCTAAAATTAACAATTGCAAGTATATTGAAAGTAATAGCATTAATTACATTTAAAACCTCTGTGTTTCATTTCTTAGAGTGTATAACTTGGAATACAAAATGCAAAACATGCACTCTGCTCAATCTCTCCAATCACAGCTACAGAAGTCTATAACTTCTTCTGGGTTGTCTGGGTGTCTTGGTGGCTTTCCTCACTCTTCTTCTTGTACAGTCATTCACAACTGTCTACTCCACACAAATTTACCATAGAGTGCCACACTGTTTGTATTTCTTCATAAGTGATGTAAATCAAGTCCAAGACATATTCAGTGACTTGAAAATGTTCATATATCCATCCCCTGACTTGTCTGAAAAAAACAACAACTGGCAATTAAACTGATTATTTACAGGTATTATACCAAAAGGGCCGATTACTTATACAACCCATCATCTTGGCTTTTATATTTTTAATTAATTTATATCAAATTGTAGAGATTTACTTTAAGTTTGAATTTAAGGAAGATAATTTTAGAATTTTTTTTATTTATTTATATTTTTTGTATTTGAAATGGCATAAACAAATTAAAATGTGTGAAATTCCAAGTGGAGGACGCTGTACATCTCAACAACCAAGAAGCCTAGGTGGATTGACTAAAGCATATATTGATCAGCAAAATATTTGCGATTGTTTGATATGAATGACTTCAGAAGTCAGATGATGAAGTCATACCTCATCAAAAACACCATGACAGATGTATATATTTGCTGGCACTTTTATATCGCGGTGTGCAAAGCGCACAGGTTATGCATCAACCCCCTGCTTGCTGAGACGTGTTGTCCACAAAGAGACGGGTCCGATGACATAACCTCCAACCTCCTCTGCTGATTGGTGGAGTTAACAATGGCTGATCCTTCCACAAAATGAATGGTTGTAAGGGTACTAAAGATGTGAACTCTGTGCTTACTAGTCGCACCCTTTTCACGATGTAAAGCCTACTTGCAGATCAATGTGACCACTATCTTTGCGTAATTAACATGAGTAATTACTGTCCTTAATTTACAGAGCCAGCCAAGGTTCATAATGGGACTGCAAAACATTGACCCATGACAACTGATTGATCCGTCCCTTCTTTAAAAACCATGCCGCTGCTAATGACTAAGTAATGAGACAGTGTGGAGATAGTGTGACTAAAACAGAATTCACTCTCTATAACTAGACTGGCTGATCCCCTTCATCTCTCCTCCTCCTCTTCTTTTTACCATGTTTTTGCAATGGTGTTATCATTTTGCTTAACCACCCCCCTCCCATCCTCTTGCAGGCTCTTTTCTGTGTGTGTGCGTGTGCATGTGTGCATGTCTTTTTGTGTGCACTGCTCAGTAATCAGCCGCACAGACTCGCCTTTGGTGGCTGGAGACTGATTCAATATTCCACTGGGTAATTTATGCAGAACTAATTCTCTGCAGGAATGGAAGGGCTGGGAGGAAAGCAGAAGGAGAGAAATGCAAAGAGAAATAAAGAGAGAGAGAGGGAGGTGTAGAAGGGAAAGAAATCTGCAGTGAAATAATTATCCCCGGTGTCACTGTAGCAACATTCTGTGAAGTTGATGTCAATAAAATATTGAGCTACACAATCTATTTCAATTTCACCTCTAAAAGATGCTGCAGCAAGTCGAGGAGGGGTGAAGGTGGGGATACGGGTTGCTGCTGCTGCTGTGCACATGTAAAATCACGCACGTTGCCCTCAAAGACACAGCGAGGTGTTGGCTGGCGAGGCGCGGGCTGCTTACAAACGGGCTGGGAAGCGCATCGCCGCCTGTAGTCATTTAACTTGTCAAAACAGCGGATGCCCGTGTCTCCCCACATTTGGACTGAGTGGGTTTGAATTACTGAAAATGAAGTGAAAGAGGATGAGATGAAAAATGAAATGAGGGTAGTCTCCTAGGAGAGCCATTGGGAGCGGAGTATAGATTATGGTTATTTGTTTGTAATAAGAACCCCGTGTCAGAGTGCATTTGTGTATCTGTATGTTCTGAGGGCGGGGATCAGGGCCTTTGTTGTATCTTCTTTACAACTCGTATCGATCACGACAACAAACACAAAATATAACGCAATGCTAAAATACCCTCAGACATATGAGCATTGTCTTCTTTATAATCTGTAGTTGTTTAAATAATTATTAAGATCCTATTGTCTTACGTAAAATTTGTAGATGTTCAATAAAGCCCCTCTATAAATCAATCAATCATAAACAATATTTATTTGCATACAACTGAAACTGAGTTTTGCAGCTAGCTAGACCAGCCTGTGACATCATAATGCTAATGTCTGTGAAATGCCTTGTAACTCACTCCAGAGGTGTTATCAGGTTACAAAAACAGCGTTTTCAGTTTTAGAAGTGTTTATTTCTCGCTAGCCTTCATATAGTATATGAGAAAGGTTATATTTACACACAAATGAAACTGACTTTTGCAGCTAGCCAGACCACCCTGTGACGTCACTATGCTAATGTCTGTGAAATGCCTTGTAACTCACTCCAGAGGTGTTACCAGGTTACAAAAACAGTGTTTTCAGTTTTAGAAGTGTTTATTTCTTGCTAGCTTTCATATAGTATATGAGAAAGAGGTTATATTTACACACAAATGAAACTGAGTTTTGCAGCTAGCTGGACGAGCCTGTGACGTCACCATGCTAATGTCTGTGAAATGCCTTGTAACTCACTCCAGAGGTGTTATCGGGTTACAAAAACAGCGTTTTCAGTTTTAGAAGTGTTTATTTCTCTCTAGCCTTCATATAGTACATGAGAAAGAGGTTATATTTACACGCAAATGAAACTGAGTTTTGTAGCTAGCCAGACCAGCCTGTGATGTCACTATGCTAATGTCTGTGAAATGTCTTGTAACTCACTCCAGAGGTGTTATCGGGTTACAAAAACAGCGTTTTCACTTTTAGAAGTGTTTATTTCCCGCTAGCCTTCATATAGTACATGAGAAAGAGGTTACACTTACACACAAATGAAACTGAGTTTTGCAGCTAGCCAGACCAGCCTGTGACGTCACTATGCTAATGTCTATATATATATATATAAAGACACACACACACACACACACACACACACACACACACACACACACACACACACACACACACACACACACACACACACACACACACACACACACACACACACACACACACACACTTTGCGCTGGGATGCCAATTAAACAACTGCAAATTATAAAGGAGACAATACTCATACGGTTGAAGGTATTTTAGCATTGTGTTACACTTAAGAATATAGAACAAGTACAGGTAGATGTGCAAATGTGCATGGCTGTCTATTCATAAAAGTATGAAAATATGTGTGAATCTGCTGTAAGAAACCCACAGGCTTTGCTTCTTTTGCATGGACTCTACAGTGCTCTCCACCTAGACAACTCATTATTTCACATCTTTGTCACTCTTATTAAAGCCATATATCAACTTGAGGCCAGTGCCCATCAAGGTGTTTGAATATATACATGTAAAAGCATTATCTATGTATGAAACTGTGCTTTGTCCTGCACTCTGAAGAACTACGTGCAAAATGAATAATTTATCCGAAAGAATTATAATAGCAACATCTCCTTGGCAAGGCTTTTGTCTGAGTGAGGTTTCTGCTCACTTTTCACTTTGTATACTCGGCCTTGCCTAAACTAGATACCTCTGCGGACAGATTTGCATAGAAACACCCTGCTATGTGGGGAACAGGGAGCAATTAGGATTCATGACGGCGCCTCCCGTCCGGATGCTCTGCTGCCATGTGAGACGGTAGCAGCTGATTGAAATGGAGGAGCACGGCCTTGTTTATGCGCCTCTGTCTTCATTCTAGCTCGCCGTCCTCCCGGGGATAAGCAACGTCGACTTCAGCCTCCTCCCTAGTCTGATCCGGTCCACTTCCTTGCTCTTTCCATCCACCATTTACTTGTCACTCTCCATAGCGTATGAGCACAGATTTGTAGCGGCTCGGGGCGGATTGGAACTTTTTTTTGCGAAGAGCCTGAGGGAAGAAACCTCTCGAGAAGCGGGTTAACATCATCAAACACGAAGTGATTAGCAGTTAATGGATGCAGCGGGTCACATTGTGCAGTTGTTTGAAACAGGTGATGGAGTCCTTGCTGCTGGTGTCTGGCTGCTTGCAGTGTGTGGGAGGTGTTTGAAACAAACAAGGCTTCCAGCTCACAGAACCGGGAACAGATGGTGCTGGAAAATGAGGCACCTCTCGGAAGCACTGAAACCTCCTCCAACGACTCTCCCCGCACTCTCTCCATCTATCGCCATCCTCCGCTCATTAAATGTATCGTGGGTTGTTTTATTTGTTTTTTTTGCCAAGATTATTTAAGAGCACTTGTCACTGCTCATACGGCGTCATGTTTTAAATGTAAAAAATCAAAGCGCCCTAAAAAAGGTGCACGGCTACAGGGGAATGAGGCTGTTTGGCTTCTTTCCCTCATGTGGGAACACTCGGCGCATTGGGTCATGTGCCGCTATGAGTTTTTGTTCACCTGGGTGGAGCCAGCAGATGGCAGGATTGGGTCTATGCCTCTCATGAGAATGTCAGCAGAAAGCCAAGAATTAAATCAGGTTTCTTCAGCACTTGCTCTGTTTCTTTAAACCCCCCAAATATACATGGCAACAAAAGTTGATAAGAGGAATATAAAAATATTTCTGTATGTGCCAGGACAGGATGTACAACCCCTGGCAAAAATGATGGAATCACCGGCCTCGGAGGATGTTCATTCAGTTGTTTAATTTTGTAGAAAAAAAGCAGATCACAGACATGACACAAAACTAAAGTCATTTCAAATGGCAACTTTCTGGCTTTAAGAAACACTATAAGAAATCAGGAAAAATAATTGCGGTAGTCAGTAACGGTTACTTTTTTAGACCAAGCAGAGGGAAAAAAATATGGAATCATGAAAAACAAAAGAACGCTCCAACACATCAGTAGTATTTTGTTGCACCACCTCTGGCTTTTATAACAGCTTGCAGTCTCTGAGGCATGGACTTAATGAGTGACAAACAGTACTCTTCATCAATCTGGCTCCAACGTTCTCTGATTGCTGTTGCCAGATCAGCTTTGCAGGTTGGAGCCTTGTCATGGACCATTTTCTTCAACTTCCACCAAAGATTTTCAGTTGGATTAAGATCTGGACTATTTGCAGGCCATGACATTGACCCTATGTGTCTTTTTGCAAGGAATGTTTTCACAGTTTTTGCTCTATGGCAAGATGCATTATCATCTTGAAAAATGATTTCATCATCCCCAAACATCCTTTCAATTGATGGGATAAGAAAAGTGTCCAAAATATCAACGTAAACTTGTGCATTTATTGATGATGTAATGACAGCCATCTCCCCAGTGCCTTTACCTGACATGCAGCCCCATATCATCAATGACTGTGGAAATTTACATGTTCTCTTCAGGCAGTCATCTTTATAAATCTCACTGGAACGGCACCAAACAAAAGTTCCAGCATCATCACCTTGCCCAATGCAGATTCGAGATTCATCGCTGAATATGACTTTCATCCAGTCATCCACAGTCCACGACTGCTTTTCCTTAGCCCATTGTAACCTTGTTAATGATGGCTTTCGTTTAGCTTCTCTGTTTGTAAATCCCATTTCCTTTAGGCGGTTTCTTTCAGTTCGGTCACAGACGTTGACTCCAGTTTCCTCCCATTCGTTCCTCATTTGTTTTGTTGTGCATTTTCGATTTTTGAGACATATTGCTTTAAGTTTTCTGTCTTGACGCTTTGATGTCTTCCTTGGTCTACCAGTATGTTTGTCTTTAACAACCTTCCCATGTTGTTTGTATTTGGTCCAGAGTTTAGACACAGCTGACTGTGAACAACCAACATCTTTTGCAACATTGTGTGATGATTTACCCTCTTTTAAGAGTTTGATAATCCTCTCCTTTGTTTCAATTGACATCTCTCGTGTTGGAGCCATGATTCATGTCAGTCCACTTGGTGCAACAGCTCTCCAAGGTGTGATTACTCCTTTTTAGATGCAGACTAACGAGCAGATCTGATTTGATGCAGGTTTTAGTTTTGGGGATGAAAATTTACAGGGTGATTCCATAATTTATTCCTCAGAATTGAGTGATTCCATATTTTTTCCCTCTGCTTGGTCTAAAAAAGTAACCGTTACTGACTGCCACAATTTTTTTTCTTGATTTCTTATAGTGTTTCTTAAAGCCAGAAAGTTGCCATTTGAAATGACTTTAGTTTTGTGTCATGTCTGTGATCTGCTTTTTTTCAACAAAATTAAACAACTGAATGAACATCCTCTGAGGCCGGTGATTCCATAATTTTTGCCAGGGGTTGTAGTTAGTACCAGCAGTCCAGCTGGATTTGTGCTTTTCTACAACTTAATTAGCTGGAGGGGAACAGCACTGTATTTCTTCTGTTAAAGGCCAAAGGCATCAGATTTTGGTGGCATAATAAGGTATAAAAACAAACCTTTCTAGGAAGCACATAAAAGATCAAATTTGGAGGCATCTCCAGATCAATAGCAAAAGGTAACCAAGTCTTATTTGACCCAAGAAACCATCATTCATTTTCTTCATCTTATCTGGGTCCACCTCGTGATGGCAGTATACCATGCAGCTCATCCCACACTTCCCTATCCTCAGCCAAGTCCTCTAACTCTTCCTGAGGAATCCCAAGGCTTTCTCAAGCCAGCTGGGACATATATTCCCACTAGCGTGTCCTTGGTCTAGGCATCCTTTCAGCTGGACTTGTCTGGAAGAACTTGTCATGATTTGGGTCTGTGGGGTTTACTGTTTATTGTTTTTTCTCTCGTTTGTGGTATGTGGGTATTTTGACACTGGGGTTTTGTGGAGGGATTTCTCTTGTCTGGTGTTGAGTGCTTGGTGTCGGTCGTTTACCTCTGGTCCTCCCTTCCTGCTTGCCATGCCCCCTTTCTGGAACCTTCCTTACACACCTGTGGTCCATTTCTTCCTGATCACGTCCTCTATATTAGCCACTCCTCGTTCTTTTCTCATTTGCGAGATTGTTGTGCCATGTGCCACTTTCAAGTGTTTGTCCTCATAGTTTTCACAGTCTTGTTTTGCTTTACTATGTATCGACCTGACTACCTGTTTTTGGATCCTGTCTCTGCCTGCTGCTTCAGTTACTGTTGATATTTTTGGACTGCCTTTTTGTGTACTGACCCACACAATCCCTGACATTAAACTCTGTTAAGCTGAAACCTGAATCCTGCATTTGTGTCCGACCTCTTGGTGCCGACTAGCTTGTCAGACCTCTCTAAGGAGACGACCATGGGGCATCCTCACCAGATGCCGTAACCACCTCAGCTGGCTCCTTTTGATGTGAAGAACCATCGGCTCTACTCAGAGTCCCTCCTGGATATTCAAGCTTCTCAACCTATCACACAGTGTAAGCCTAGATACCCAGTGGAGGAATCTGATTTCTGCCACTTGTATCTGTGAACATATTCTATTTATCATTATTCAAAGTTCATGACCATAAGTTGGGATAGGAGCGTAATTTGACTGGTAAATCGAGAGTATCCTTCAGCCCCAATCCATTTATAGATCTCAAGCTCCAACATACCCCCCTCATGAACAAGACCCTGGGACACTTCAACTCCTCCACTTTGGACAATTACTCTCCTCTGACCCATAATGGACAATCCACCGTTTTCCAACAGTGGACCATGGACTCAGGTTTGGAGGTGCTGATCCTCATCTCAGCCTCTTCACCCTCAGCCTCTAACCTGCCGTGTGCACACCTGAGATCATGCAGTGTCTTTGGAAACACAAAGAACCACCTATTGACAAAATTTTACAAGAATTGATTGACCACTTTTGAAGTATACTGAATTTCAGTGGATCGAAAAAAGGTAGGATGGTTACCTGGCTTACACCTGTTTGTGTTTTTGCAAAATATATATCTGAAAATCACCTGTCTGTGTTTTCAAATAGGCTTAAAAGGTTGACCACTGGAGCGCAAACCTCCGCCAACAGTTTCCAATTCCACAAATTTTTACTTTGGAAAAGATTTTCAAGATCAAAGTCCTGTTAGAAGTGACTTTTCATAAGCTGAATTAGATCAAATGTCAGGAGTATGTATTTAGTTCATGCACTTGAATCAAAGTGTTTTTGTGGTGGTGTCAGGGTTTTTTTTCAACTTTCTCAGTTTCTGAATTCTTTTTGAGATAATTTTCACAGAACATTGGTTATCTCTGCTATGCAAAATTTTTCATTGCTTTTTGGCACTTGGTTTCCGACTGATAACTGGAAGACAGACAAACAGGCATAAAATTGGAACTGCAGTCCAATTTTGGTGGTGTAGAAAAATCCATAACAGAAAAATGACAATGATTGAGGCACTTTTGATTGAGATATAATGCAAAATGAACACCAAATGGGCTTTGCAATATTAAATTCAAATGTCCAGAAAATCCACAATCTGGATAAGATCCGAATCAAACTTTGTCAGGTGATGGTGAGTGCCAGTCTGCACCTCACTTTCAAATATGAGAGTGATTGGGGCGTGTTTGATTAAGATATAATGTAAAACAAACATTAAATGGGGTTTTCAACATTAAATTAAAAAGGCCACATCTGGATCAGATCCAGATCAAACTTTGTCAGTCGACAAATAGTGAAAGTTTATGAGTTCAGTGGTATGAATATTTCATGAGGTGAAAGCTGGAACATACCATTCAACTGATTGAAATATTTGTACCATTGAAAGAATGTAAAAACATGCATTATTTGTTTTATATAACAGCTAAAATAGATCCTTCTCATTTGATATTTTATTCATTCATAAACAACAGAAAAGGGACTTACATTTTGGTGTTCCACTGCTGCTAAAGTCCAACACGAACTTTAAATAGGAGTCCAAATTGTGATGTGTAGTCTGGTGACTTCGTACTTCAAAAAAAAAAAAAAAAAAAAAGACTTTGTGTAGTTCCTCAGTCCAGCGAAAAATGGCATCAGCTTTTCATCCGAACAGCTCTTCATGCCTCCAGACAGTTTACAGCACAGCGGATTTGTTTTGCGTGTTTGTGTGTGAGCACAGTGTGCAATGGTACCAAACGTATGGAACTAAATTTGCACGCTAAATGGAACCAAACTGCACTCTAAATGCAATGCAATACAAATGGGACAACTAATCCATGTCACATGACATACAAATCACCAATCAAAGCTGTTCTATAAAGGATACGGCATCAAATAGCAAAGAAATTTGATGTTTTTTGACAGTTATGAATTTTTCCGACCATGAACATTTAATCAGTTCTTGCTTGTCTGGATATGAATCCTCTGTAAAAATTTCATGAAGATATATGGAAAATTGTGGGTTTCGGGCTGTTCACAAACAAACAAACAAACAAACAAACAAACAAACAAACAGATGGAATCAGTTAATCAGTGAAATCACCGGGTGGAGTCAGTGGCTGTAAAGAAAACCTGCACCCAATGGGCCCTTTCTGGAACAAGTTGCCCACCCCTGGTCTAGTGGTTAAAGCATTGGGCTTGAGACCAGCGGATCCTTGATTCAAATCGCAGCCTGACCGGAAAATCACTAAGGCCTCTTGGACAAGGTCCTTAATCCTCTAGTTACTCCCGGTGTGTAGTGAGCACCTTGTATGGCAGCACCCTCACATCGGCATGAATGTGAGGCATTATTGTAAAGCGCTTTGAGCGTCTGATGCAGATGGAAAAGTGCTATATAAAAGCAGTCCATTTAAAAGAATGATGGCAAAGGATGGAAGAAGACTGGCCCTATAAAACCTCAGATATCCCATCCATTTGTCCTCCATAGTTGACAAAAACAGTACAATTGAAAGATAAAGTTTTCCCTCATTTCTCATTATATGGGCCCCTCAGCATAACCCACAGTCTAACCACAATTCTCAAACTAATCATGTGTCTTACTCTAAACTACTCTACTCTACTCTACTCTGAGCATGACCCTCAGTCTAACTGTAACCCTCAGTCTCACCTCAAACGTCAGTCTAATCAAGACCCTCAGCATGATCCACCATAACTACTGTCAGGTTGGGATGACTTGTCATTACTAAACAACTATGATTAGCTCGTATCCAACTAATTTTTCTCAAGCCCGCTAGTGGGATAATTCAGAAAATTCACAAAAAAAAAGGACAGGGTCCCCTTGAAGAGATTATCACAGACAGACTCAAGCAGTAACCTACTCAGGACAACATCCACCAGCAGCCAGCACTCCCTTCACCGAAGGACGCTCTAGTAGTACCACAAATATGTCTCCATGGCAGCACTCCAGTAGTACCACCAATATGTTTCCATGTAGCACTCCAGTAGTACCACCAATATGTTTCCATGTAGCACTCTAGTAGTACCACCAATATGTTTCCATGTAGCACTCCAGTAGTACCACCAATATGTTTCCATGGCAGCACTCTAGTGGTACCACCAATATGTTTCCATGTAGCACTCTAGTAGTGCCACCAATATGTTTCCATGTAGCACTCCAGTAGTACCACCAATATATTTCCATGTAGCACTCTAGTAGTACCACCAATATGTTTCCATGTAGCACTCCAGTAGTGCCACAAATATGTTTCCATGTAGCACTCTAGTAGTACCACCAATATGTTTCCATGTAGCACTCCAGTAGTACCACCAATATGTTTCCATGTAGCACTCTAGTAGTACCACCAATATGTTTCCATGTAGCACTCTAGTAGTACCACCAATATGTTTCCATGTAGCACTCCAGTAGTACCACAAATATGTTTCCATGTAGCACTCTAGTAGTACCACCAATATGTTTCCATGTAGCACTCTAGTAGTACCACCAATATGTTTCCATGTAGCACTCCAGTAGTACCACAAATATGTTTCCATGTAGCACTCTAGTAGTACCACCAATATGTTTCCATGTAGCACTCCAGTAGTACCACCAATATGTTTCCATGTAGCACTCTAGTAGTACCACCAATATGTTTCCATGTAGCACTCCAGTAGTACCACAAATATGTTTCCATGTAGCACTCTAGTAGTACCACCAATATGTTTCCATGTAGCACTCCAGTAGTACCACCAATATGTTTCCATGTAGCACTCTAGTAGTACCACCAATATGTTTCCATGTAGCACTCTAGTAGTACCACCAATATGTTTCCATGTAGCACTCCAGTAGTACCACCAATATGTTTCCATGTAGCACTCTAGTAGTACCACCAATATGTTTCCATGTAGCACTCTAGTAGTACCACCAATATGTTTCCATGTAGCACTCCAGTAGTACCACCAATATGTTTCCATGTAGCACTCTAGTAGTACCACCAATATGTTTCCATGGCAGCACTCTAGTGGTACCACCAATATGTTTTCATGGCAGCACTCTAGTAGTACCACCAATATGTTTCCATGGCAGCACTCCAGTACTACCACCAATATGTCTCCATGGCAGCACTCCAGTAGTACCACCAATATGTCTCCATTGCAGCACTCCAGTAGTACCACCAATATGTTTCCATGGCAGCACTCTAGTAGTACCACCAATATGTTTCCATGGCAGCACTCCACTAGTACCACCAATATGTTTCCATGGCAGCACTCTAGTGGTACCACCAATATGTTTTCATGGCAGCACTCTAGTAGTACCACCAATATGTTTCCATGGCAGCACTCCAGTAGTACCACCAATATGTTTCCATGGCAGCACTCTAGTGGTACCACCAATATGTTTTCATGGCAGCACTCTAGTAGTACCACCAATATGTTTCCATGTAGCACTCCAGTAGTACCACCAATATGTTACCATGTAGCACTCTAGTAGTACCACCAATATGTTTCCATGTAGCACTCTAGTAGTACCACCAATATGTTTCCATGTAGCACTCTAGTAGTACCACCAATATGTTTCCATGGCAGCACTCTAGTTGTTGTATGGCTGGGGTGCCTGGCTGCCTTTTGTTTCTGTCTTCTGTTCTCTGTCTTTTGTTTTTCCTTCCAGGTGGCATGCGTTCAGGACTGAGTGGATGTGTGGCTGAGTTATTAGGACCTCACCCTGATCACCTGAAGCTTGTCATGTGCAGCTCGTCAGGACTCACAGCTATGGTGCATCTTTATGGATTGGGGCATGGTTGCATTTAAGGCTGGAGTACACAGTGTGTATTTGCCAGAGACCCGACCTTGTGACCAGACGGGTGAGATCGTCGTCTAGAGGGAAACCATGGAAACCAATATGTTTCCATGGCAGCACTCTAGTAGTACCACCAATATGTTTCCATGGCAGCACTCCAGTAGTACCACCAATATGTTTCCATGGCAGCACTCTAGTAGTACCACCAATATGTTTCCATGGCAGCACTCTAGTAGTACCACAAATATGTTTCCATGTAGCACTCTAGTAGTACCACAAATATGTTTCCATGTAGCACTGTAGTAGTACCACAAATATGTTT
Source organism: Thalassophryne amazonica (assembly GCF_902500255.1). Lineage (NCBI taxonomy): Eukaryota > Metazoa > Chordata > Actinopteri > Batrachoidiformes > Batrachoididae > Thalassophryne > Thalassophryne amazonica. The sequence goes on along the minus strand of NC_047120.1, from coordinate 25,179,816 downwards.
CCATGTAGTTCACTGTGTTATTGCTACATTCTCAACTTGTAGATCCATGGTTGTTTTTAAAAGTCAATTTGGAGTTTCACTGCTTGGATTACCCTTATTAATTTATTTTTAAGCTAAATTGTCAATTAAGTAGAATTGTTGATGAGTAAATAATGTGAATGGCTGATGTGGAGTTCAAATTTTGTGAAAATTGATATGGGAACTGGTTTTATTAGAATGACGATTATAGCTATACTGTCAGGCTTGTTGTGGGCTGGGGTGTTTGGTTGGCTTTGTTTTTGTTTTCTGTTTCTCCTTCCAGGTGGTATGCGTTCAGGACTGAGTGGCTGAGTTGAGGACCTCACCCTGATCACCTGAGGCTTGTTATCACGTGCAGTTCATCAGGACTCACAGCTGTGGTGCATCTGTCTTGATGAGGGCATGGTTGCATTTAAACCTGGAATACACAGTGTGTATTTGCCAGAGACTCGACTTTGTGACCAGACGGGTGAGATCGACGTTGGGAGAACAATCTCACCACTACGGATGCAGAGACCGCTCCAGGTTTGACGCCACGGTCTGTAAAAGAGGATTGGGCGAGGTCTCATGCTCTTCAGCACACTTCCTGAGGTATTTTGGTTTTTATGACTTTCATGAAGTAAAGTCAGTAAATTTGGTGTCCCTCACACCTTGTTATATGGAGCTGTTATGCTATGCTAATTGTCTAAATCGGCTTCTACTGTAGTGGAGTTTTGAACTGAGTGTTCTGTGCCTGCAGGGAGAGAAGCTGATTTTATATTTAGGCCAGGAAGTGTTTTGCTGATTGTGTGCACCTTTGAGTTGTCTCTCAGTGTGGAGAGTGTTGGACTCACCTTATGGTTTCTTCTTTCACAGACTCGGTTTGTCGCGGCCACCTGGGGGGGGGTGTCGGCGGGGTCCTTGGGTCCAAAATGGCTGTGGCTCCGGACCATTTTGTCACCTTGCCAAACCGTGGACTTTGGGTTATTTTCACTAAATACACTATGTTAATTAAAATTGGTTTTCCTTTGAACCGTGCTCTGCTTCTTTTATGCTGGGTCCTGTCAAACACTGGGTCGGTTCTCCACCCGCGTCCGACACATAACAAGGCTCCTGGGTCGTGGGGGTGGTTTTGGCGTTTGGTTTGTCTCTTTTTCTACTTTTATGCTTGTGTTTACTCTGTTCTGTTGTCTCTTGCTTTTTTCTTTTGGTTCTTGGTGGTGGGTGTCTCCTTCCATCTGGCCACACCCCGGTTCTGGGTGTTTCCCTACACACCTGTTCTGTGTTGCTGTTAATCACTTGGGTGCTTTATAAGCTTCACGGTTTGACTCTATCCTTTGCCAGATCGATGCACCTTGTGCCTTCTTACCAGCTCCGTTCTTGTATCCTTGCCTTGCTTTGTGTGCCTCCTCAGTTTATGACGACTACCTGCTTGTATTTTGACTAAGCTTTATTTTGACCACGCTAAGAAATCACATGTACAGTACATACGTATTCACCTACTTTGCTCAATACTTTGTTGATGCACCTTTGGCGGAAATTACAGCCTCACATCTTCGTGATGCCACAAGCTTGGTGCACCTATCTTTGGGCAGTTTTCCCCATTCCTCTTTGCAGCACCTCTCAAGCTCCATCAGGGGTGCACAGCTGTTTTCAGGTCTCTCCAGAGATGTTCAATCAGATTCAGGTCTGGGCTCTGGCTGGGTCAGGGTTAGGGTTAGGACATTCACAGAGTTGTCCTGAAGCCATGCCTTTGATATCATGGCTGTGTGTTTAAAGAGTCATTGTCCTGCTGAAAGATTAAGCATCGCCCCAGTTCGAGGTCAGTGTCATCCAGGATGTCTCTGTGCATTACTGCATTCATCTTTCCCTCAATCCTGACTAGTCTCCCAGTTCCTGTCGCTGAAGAACACAGCCAGTCTCATGCTTTTTTTGTGTCCCTGTCATGAAAATGTGGAGCTTTTCATGATGAATTTTGTTTTTATTTTTTGATTTATAATCCTCCCCTTCTCCTAACTCCAACAATAACCATTATGTAAGTGTCTCCCTTCACCTAACCTAACCATAACCCCCACAGACCCCCCATCATCCAGCATTTTGTGTCACAAAATGAATTTGTGCCCCATGTATGTGATGATATCACAAACCCATGAATTGACTTTCGTAATGCCATCACTAACTGTTGTGAGAGAGCATGATGCTGCCACCACCATGCTTCACTGTAGGGATGATGCCTGGTTTCCAGCAGTGGGCACAGCTAACTTTTTTGTTAGCTGATTAGTTTTTCAGCTAACTTTGAAAACCATCAGTGGACCAATTAACTTCCTCTAAATTTAGTTCCGATAACTTTTACACCGCTAACATATTTTTGCAGGCATAATGAATAAAGCTTTTAACAGTTAAAAACATTTGTAAAGCCTGAAATCATACATTTTAGTGCCTGCCTGTTACATGTTTAATAGCAGACAAACAGCTATGAGAGGTAGAGCTCAATTCTCTGCCAGCAGAGGAGACCTGGCTATCAGAGAGAAAGGAATAGGGGAGAAACAAAAGATCATTTATTTTCACAGTCATACAGGCTTGCAGATGTGTCACAGGAGTATGCACAGCAAGACAGTTTTGACTTATGGTTAAAATTTTAAACAAACTAATTCCGGACAAGTTATTGAAATTAATGTCACCTCTGTCATTTTTACAAATGACAAAATATCAGCTACAGTGGCCTGCAGAAGTATTCATACCCCTTGGTATTTCACGCATTTTAATGGAATTTCAAATATAAAAGGTAAATCAGGCTCCTCAATGTAAATTTCTAAATTATCTTCCTTAGACTTAAACTGAAAGTAAATCTCTACAACTTGATATAAATTAATTAAAAATATAAAAGCCAAGATAATGGGCTGCATAAGTAATCGGCACTTTTGGTATAATACCTGTAAATAATTAGTTTAATTGCCAGTTTTCTTCAGACAAGTCAGGGGATGGATACATGAACATTTCCAAGTGACTAAAGAAATACAAACAGTATGGCACTCTATGGTAAATCTGCGTGGAGTAGACAGTTCTCAAAAACTGACTGCAAGAAGGAGAAGAGTGGGGAAAGCCACCAAGACACCCAGACAACCCATAAGAAGTAAAAGGCTTACGTGGCTGTGAATGGTGAAATTGAGCATAGTGTAGGTTTTGCATTTTGTATCCCCAGTTATATAGCTTCATGATGAAGTGGTATAGAGGAGGATTTTCAAGAGGAGGATTATTAAATCTAGGCTTGCATCTCAGATGTACCTTCTGGCAAATTGTAACTGAACTTTCAGGTCTTCTTTTTTAATAAAAACCTCCTCTACAGCACGTCTGTGTATTTCATAAGCAAACAAAGGTGGGTTTTGGATTCATCTGGTGAATCAAAATTTAAACAATATTTCATTAAAATGTCTTATTAGACATAGAATGACACTTAAAAAACCCTTAAAACCATACTTTGTAAATATATTATATAGATAAATTATTGGATTTCAGGTTTTGTTTGAATAAATGATGTAAGGAAACATGGCAAAATCAATTACACCTATGGATTTTTTTTATATTTATATATATTTTTATATATTGTTAATATTTTCTTTCAAGAGTTACTGAAGATCTGGTTTTTGCTTTATAAAAAAGTGAGATGAACCTAGCTTTCGTCGTACCCAGCTCCAGTCAGCAGAGTATTGCTGGTGTTTCATTCCGGTCATGTTTGCTCCCCTCCTGAGCTCCTGTCTCCTGCAGCAATCGGTCTGAAAAATGCATACATAACATCCTGTGAAAATAGCTTTCTGCAGGGACTCCACTAAAAAGCCACGCTGCATCAAATGCTCCTGTCATTCTCCGCCAGGCCAAGTTGATGGCAAAACATTTGCATACTGCACATTCTGAGCGATCAGAAAGTGTGTATGTGTGCATTGTGTGTGTGTATACACATTTGTCACTATAATCCTCATTTTTACAGAGTCAGTTCACCAAAATGACAAATATTTATTTCCCTACTTAGCCTTAGTGGTATTTAGCTGTCAACATTTTTCACTTTGCGCAGTAGAATGTTGGAACATTTTTATTGAAAGGCATAGCTATTGTTTGGTGTGTTTGCTAGCTCATGCTCAAGGCTGTGTTCAGGGCTCTTTGTTAGCTGGGTGTGTTAACAAGTTAGTTAGCTGGTTTTCCTAGCTGAAGCTAAGCAGCTAAGGTTGGTCATCCGGGACGGTTTTTATCTGTGAAAACATACAAATACATGTAATTTGGTCACTTTTTAAAGGGGTCAGACTTGTCAGTAAAGTCAATTTAATTCTGGGTTTTCATGTATCCCATAATCCCTTGCGCACCAGAGAGTTGCTGCCGTCCAAACAACATAGAGAATCCACATGATGACAATTGTAAATGAATATTATACTACAAAAACATAATTTTTTATGCTTTTCATCATGTTAATAAATGACTGCTGCATGATACCCTGAAAACTTGCTAAAACAATTCTAACAAATAATCTGTGTCTGCTACGTTTAATCTGTGTGGAATTTAATAAACGGAAACCAAATTTCAGACATATTTTCTATATTAGTCTGGAACAAAGAGGACAAACAGTGTTGTAAAAGACAATACAAGTAATCAAGACGTTAAAGAGCAAACTTCACTTTCCCCCAGAACAACATGAACAGGAAGCGATTGTAGCTCACAGCAGCTCCCACTGAAAATAACAGAGAGACAGCCTGTGATTTTCACATGTTTACATAAAACAAACACAATAACAACGTCTATAAACCCAAAGAATATATTCACGAGAGTTTTAGGCACAATATAAAAATAGTTTTATGTTGCGATGTTAATGCTGTTGTCCGTGTGCAGCGGTTAAAGTGCAGCGTGATCAGAGCGTCTCAATGCAGTTCTCAATGTTACTAAGATCTCACAGTGTGGCGACCTCTCCGAGGTTTTGTGGGATTTGAAACCTGAAAAGGGTGAATGTTTATTCAGCCCCACCCACTTTTACAACAGAGGCATTTCCATTCTGGCTTAGGACTTCCAGTGAGCTGTGTTTTCAATATAGAAAAATGGAAGATATTACATTTGTAGAAACAAAAACCTTTTGAAAAGGTCAAAAGGAACAACTCTGGCTCACCCACGGATCATAGCAGAGTGGGAACGAGACATAAAAAAGTGGCCCTCGATTATGTATGCCTGTTAACTACTTTGTGTGGACGGTTTGGCTATAAGGAACTATAAAAGCACCGAACCCTATCAATATCTCCTATCAAACGCCAGAAAATTAGTAAATTAGATAGCAGCTAACACTACAAACACAGCTTACCCGTTTGGCTTCTTCAACAGAGCGTTGTAGTCCAACCATTTCTCTGGGTAAGGATGCAGTTGTGTGGGCTTTTTCTCCACAAAATAAAAAGAACAGATATAGAGACGTTTGGGTGGATTTTTCAAATTCAGCGCCTTTAGCCAGCACCGGAGATCCTCGTCTTTCGATGGAGGAGGGAATAAGTTAAATGCTTGTCCACAGCACTCAGCTCTTTGCTTTCCATATTCAAAACATCATTCTGAAAGTGATAGTTTCCTCTTCTTCCAGTTGTTGTGGCACCCATGAACTGACAATTAATGCTGCTCATGTTTGGACACCTCTAGCGTACTGTGTTCCCATGGAGCTAATCATCAGACGAAGTGGCAAACCGGAATTTGTTTGACAAAATGGAGCCGCCCACCCTGACTTCCTGAATAAGGTGAATACAATGGTTCGTTTCAGGTCATCTTAGTGTATAAATCTCACAGTTCGAGGTAATGAAACCTATTAGCTGGCAGTTAGAAGCAAGTTAGAGACAATAAAAAACCTGTTGCTGATAGACAATCAATGCAGCCTGAGTGAGTTATCACCGAGCGGCCAGTCGCGGAAGTATGAATTCTCGCCTTTGAATTGGCCACTTCGCTGAAGTGACTTGGCGCCAACCTTGAGAATACTGACCAAACGATGCGTGACATTAGCCACAGGTTTTCTACAGAGACCTGGAACAGCTGACGTGAAGCCCATGTCTCGGCATCACCATGTTAGCAGCGGTGGCAGCGCTGATACTGGAAATGACACGACGAATTCATTAACACATATACAGGTGGAGGGTGGGTGAGTCAGTATGTGATGAAAGGAGCGTGAACGCATCCCTCTCTTCAAATCCAAACCAGCTGAGCTAACAGGCTAACCTCAGTTCAGCAGTTTATTAAATCGCAGGATTTGACCACTTCCAGGTACAGCAACACAAACACAGCATCACTTCACACGGAAAGATGGTGTACTGTTTTCTTTTCGGCTGCAATCACGGACACAGTTGCGAAAAGTGCAGGGTTTTTTTTGGTTCCCAGTGGAGAAGGGAAGACAAGGGAAATGGGAGAGGTTGTGTCAGTAAGTTTTAGCGAGATTTAATGTGAATAATGATAATGGAGCTTTCCCTGGAAGTACAACTTTTGCGTCATGTGCTCTTTCATTTAACCCCTTTATCGCCCACCCCTTAGCAAAAAGTAGTACATGCAAGTATGTTTCAAATACTTCCAGTTTACTTTTTATATACTTATCAGTACTATTTTTTGGTAAGGGGTACCCTCAAACAAGACAGCGATGCTCAATTGCAGCAGGACCGTCTCAGATGATCCCTTAGAACATTTCACCACACAACAAGCCATATTGTTTCATGTGTTTGTAATAAAATGCTAAAAGACAATTCTCGATTTCACGTAATCTGGGCGTGATTTGTCATGGGATTTGATTTTTTTTTAAAATGTAAAAAACTAAACATTAACATACATTTGAATGCCTTTGATGACTGCATTTCATGCTCATTTGCATTTTTTTTCCTCACGCGTAGCAAGTGGTGACACCATTTTCATTGTTTATAATAGGTGAGTTGAACCAGAACTCTCCCCCACTGTGCTCATTGGGACCTTCAAAGCACCAGAAATGTTTCTGTACCCTTCCACAGATTTGTGCCTCTAGACAATACTGTCTCGGAGGTCTACAGACAATTCTTTGGACTTCATGCTTGGTTTGTGCTCTGATATGCACTGTCAGGTGTGGGACTTTATATGTAGACAGGTGTATGCCTTTCTAAATCATGTCCAATCCAGGTAACTCCAATTAAGCTGTAGAAACATCTCAAGAATGATCAGTGGAAACAGGATGCACCTGATCTCAATTTTGACCTTCATGGAAAAGGCTGTGACTACTTACATACATGTGATTTCTTAGTTGTTTTTTTTTTTTAATAAATTTGCAAAAATCTCAAAAACTTTTTTCACATTGTCATTATGGGGTATTGTGTGTAGAAATTTGTGGGAAAAAATGAATTTCATCCCTTTTGGAATAAGGTTGTAACATAAAATGTGGAAAAAGTGAAGCGCTAAGAATACTTTCTGCTGCACTGTACTTCCTAAAGAGAACACCTGGCCTAAATACATACAAATAGTTCAACAGCATGTTGTAAGAAAGCATTTTTGGTCACCCACATATAGTTAAAATATAGGCCATTTTATGACACACATGACTGATGAAAACAAATCTTTAGATTTTTCATCTAAAACATGAGAAATCTAGTTTAATGGCTTGTTTTGTGTTAGCCTAATATAATTCCAAATCTTTCAACCCATTTTAGAGAGCTCACACCTTCCTGGCATCTGTTGCATGCCTGTTTGAAAAAGTGAGGTAAAAAAAAAACAGAAAACACTATATATATATATATATATATATATATATATATATATATATATATATATATATATATATATATATATATATATATATATATATATATATGTTTGTGTGTGTGTGTGTGTATTCTTTCAGCATACCAGAAAGTTGTGAAGATATGTCTAATGCAGTGCACAGTCTTCACAAAGGATGAGAAGATATGTTCTTTTCCAAGGATGTCATTCATCAAAAAGCAGGAATGTCTAGGTTTGTAAGGCAAACAAGTAATTTACTAGCATGTACTGACCCTGTGTTGACTGTAACCTTTAAATATGAAATTCATAATTTGATCTATATGCACATTCCTGAACTGTCCAGCAGGTGCCTTAATACTGAGGACCCCAGTATTTGGTGAAGGCTAAGACGACCCTCACATTGAACCTGCTGCAAGGTCTTAGTAAGGTACAGATTTTGATGAAATTTTCACCACAGATAGATATTAGGCCATGGAAGACTCTACTGAATTTTGGAGGTGATCCGGATCCGGATTGGCGAACGTCAGAAATCTTGGATTGCTCTTGTGTGGAAATTACTATCCACTTATACTTTCTTGTATTCCAACAGTGGCTGCCTCTCCCGTCTACTATAGTCGCGTCACCTATACTCAAGGCCTTAGATCGACCTCTAATTCTTTGAGATTGTTAACAGAATGTTGTAGTCTTCTGTTCTCTGTCCAAGCTCCTTCCTGGTGATTGTCCCAATGCCTTTCCTGGAGCAGTAGCGGAGAAGTACCGTACAAGACAACGACCACACAGTAAATTTTGCAGAGTAAAATATACTATGCCGGGATAGCATTTGGTCCCAGTTTATATAGAGTAAAATACACTCTATTATAGAGTGAAATCAGCTCTACCGTCTTGCCAAATCAAGTTTTTCTACTGGCGCCAGCAATGCAACTGAACGGGATGTCACCCCCATAATGCACATATTATGACATGTTCACCATTGAATTCTGATGGAGAAATGACGGTGGAACTGTTTCACCATCCCATGACACCATAAATAGCATGCAAACTCACCACCGGTACAGCCCCAGGTGCGTGTCACATTGCAGGGTGGACTTTGGCCAGGCGCTGCAGCCTGTGGTGAAGTCCCTCTTGCTCCAGCTACGACGTGTGCTGACAACAGTCCCGCGGTGTGCCATGGCACCAATGATCCGACTGGACAGCGTGGCACACAGCCCCTCCGTGCACACTGTGTGCGCAACAAGTCGCCGTCGCTGTGCTGTATCCATGAGCACAGTGCTGACAGCCCGTCATATGTGGGACACACATGTCGATCCTGGCAGCACAATGTCTAGCTCAGAGGTCAGTGCGAATAAGGGAGTGAGTGGACGAGGGAATCAGTGAGTGAGTGAGTGAGTGACAGCACTCAGACGCATCCGTCTGGCAGTCTGAGCGCTTTATTTCTCATTCTGGTGTAGTCTGACAGCAGTCTGTGTCACCATACTGTTGTCCGACAAAGTCTGGGCTGCGGTCATGCGGTTATGACTCAGTCTGGACTGGATCCTCCCACATTCTATATGGTTGTCCCGCAGTCGTACACAGCTGTCCGACTGTCTGTCCCACCTGACTGTGCCTCGAAGTTTGGGTTTTTTTTTCCCATTCTGGCTGATTGTGCTTGTTTCCTGCTCATTCTTGCTATGTGTGACAGGCATGTAAAATTGCATTAAAATGTGCGTGATGTCTATGTTGGATGGTTACAGTATTGAATTTCTACTGCCTTAGCAACTGATTGACAAACATCATAATTACTGACTTGTGAATGCAGTCTATGTTATTGGGACTCTATTATTCACCTCACTGATGTCTTTTCAAGTATGTACCTCAAGGTACAAGGTCTCTTTGGAGGATTCTTGGGTACCTCTGGAACGGCTTTATGTCAAATGAAGAGTTATTTCAGGAGACCACTTGCATTGTGAGGGAACTACAACATTTCGGCCATGTGACGCATTTTTGTGGATATGATCTTACATGGAAGTTGGAGAAGGTCAAGGGGATCAACAAATGTCACCTGGCTGCAGCAGATAGTTACTCTAAAGGCTTGGGGATGGACCAGCTGTCTGCAGGGGTCAGTGCATGTCCCAAGGCCTGACCTCTGAGGGGTTTGATGTATTCGTCCTTACCTTTTTTGATCCAGGTTTAGATTAAGAATAGAGTTTTTCCACAGTCTGGTAGCTATGTCCCACAGACAGACACAAATATTGCCAATCACAAACCTATTAATTTGAGGGAAATACAGCAATTAAATTATCCAATACACAATACAGAAAGGCACACTTTATGTTTCCATCATTTGGTGTTGCAAAATTTAATGTCCAGTCTAATAGTGTCTCATTCCTACTTTGGACATACCGTTTTTTTCTGGAGTATAAGTTGCACTGGAGTACATGTCGCATTGGTCCAAAAATGCCTCTTTAGAAGACAAAAAAACTTATATAAGTTGCACTGGAGTATAATTTGCATTTATCACTTTATGCTTGAAGAAAAGAATGGATTATATTGCTGTATTATTAATTCATAAAGCACATGGTGGAGCACAGCTAATGAGCTCATTAATGTCACTATGCTGTATAAAATGTGAGTAACTTGCTTCTTTCAGCCTAATAAACCCATGCTGTTGGGGGTGGGTGCAGTCGCCCTGTCACCTCTCCCTCTCCCACCAGCTGAAGACACAGACCGGTGGGACTGCCTCACGGACGGCTTCTCCCTTTGGATGGGCTCCTTTCATGGATCCTCTCAGCTACAGACCCACTAGGACCCCATTTTATGATCAAACAACAGATTGTTTTGTTTGAGTCACTTTCCAGAGCTCAGTCAGCTGTTTTAGAATTTTCCTCTTCCTTGTTTAACTGTGGATTATCAAATGGACTTTTTCAGCACAGCACAGACCTCTTGTGGATTACAGTGCGGTCCAAAGTAAACTTACAGCAAGTTCAGTTTTAAATCAGCTGACATTTATCTGTTTACTGTTCACGTTGTTACTCTACTGCACCATTGTCATGTGCACCATAACAACGTACACACACAGACTTGAATGTCTGTTCCTGTGCCTTTTTATGACACAGTTCTTTGTGTCATTAGACCCTCTTTGCTATTTGACAAAGACATTTATTAATATGTATTTGCTTGAAGTGAACATAACTGCTAATTGTATTTTCAGCCAGAGCTGACATGAGGAAAAGCTCAAAAGAGTAACGCCATCATGATCGCTTTTATAAAATGAAAAGGCAGTTAGTTCAGTGGTGTGTTTCTCATTTCAAGTGTAAAGAAAATTCATGGTCATGACTTGTGTTTTTTTTTTTTTTTTTTTTTTGTATATAAGTCACACCTGACTATAAGTTGCAGGACCTCTCAAACCAGCAAAATTGAGACTTTTACTCGGGAAAATATGGTAGTAACAATGGCTGCTACTTATTTAAAAGTGGACCATTTGTGGCTTAGCAGCAGTTTTATATAAACAAGCCTGATGCAGTGTTTAGTGGGTGCTCTTTACTTTCACACTGTGTAATTCCCTGAGGACAACTCTATAGATCGGACATGCAGTACTGTCACTCCTTGACAAATTCCTGTCTGGCTGGTGCTACACTGTCACAGCCGTTTTGCTGTATATTGTTTTGTCTGTGGTCTTGGAATAGATCTGTTCGATTTGAGGAGAGTTGGATCTCATGTCTACTCCCCCCCGACCCAACCCACCTTCCCCCAACCTGACTGGAGTTCCTTTTTCTGACACATTCAATACCACCCAAAACTACTGGCCTCACACACTGATGTGAAATGGCCTGACTGCTAAGAGGCATTCTGGATGGAGCAAAATGAAAGTGTCATTGGTTGGATGTAAACTATACACAAGGAAAGGAAAGGAGACAATATACTACAGCTGAAATGGTGACTTGATCCATCGATTAGTCAGCTGACAGCAAAATAAATGTCAGCTTTTTAATGATTAATTAATTGCTCAAAATCTGAACCTGGAGGTTCTTTTACTGTTTAATTACCTGGACAATGATAGTTAGGTTTCCCCCACAACTTTCAGGTTGATTTGTTTTTCCAAAGGTTGTGCTTAAGAACACGCTGGCAGGAGTTTGGCATCATGTAGGAAAGTCACAGTTACATTTTAGCATTGGTGTGGATCATGGATTTGAATTCATTTGTTTGTTTGTTTAGCATTCATCAAAACTGTGGCATGTGCTAAGTATTGAATGTCTCAACTTTGGTATTAAATGGTTTGAAACTTTTTCCACAACAAAGGCAAAAGTTTTTAACTGTTTTACAATTGTTTACAATTGTTTCTATGACAGCAATAAACAGTTAATGACTAGCTTATAATGGACAGTGATAAAAGCACTCACCCTCAGCAGGAGCATAGCATTTCTCCAGTCAGCTCTCACGGATGAGGCTTTTTTTTTTGTCTCTGTTGTGATAGGCTTTGTGTGTCATATCAGCAGATGTAGACAGAAATGGCAAAAACAAACTTCTTCCATGACAGTGACAAGTTTTACTGCATATGATCAGTTACCTGAAGGTGCTGCAGTGAAGACACAGTGCCTTTCTGAAAAGTTCAGGGATTGTCAACTTAAAGTGCTTGAAGCAACCACACAAAAAAGATGAACTGCTCTGGAAAAAAAGGAGGCTGGGTGCTTTCTCTAGGCAGCTGTATGCAGACATATATGCCCCGTTCTCATTTAGAGAAAGTAAAACAAAAATACTGATATTCAGAAAAAATGCTACATATACATGGGGTAAAAAGTCAGAACTGTAACCACCCACCTCCATCAGTGAACCTGACTCTACACTCTAGGTGCTCTTGCAGTTTGAAGATGTCTCCTTTGATTCTGACAAATGCTGAATGACCTTTTTCAGGATTTTTTTTATCATGTGCTAGATGTTAAATCAACTAGAGGAACAATCCTGGCCTCTGTCAAGGCATACTGCGCACAGCACACCACATCCTTAAAGGCCTGGTCCCACTCAGTATACAAATTTCGGCGTTCGTTGTTGTCCGCAACAAATTGGCCAAAAATGACAAATTTCTCAGTATGAATTACGGATATATTAATAATGTATAGCAAATATATGACGAACAATCATGGATGTATAACACATATATTGAGGAAACGGATTGGACGCATTGCGATTATCATGGAAGTATAATGGATATATTGAGAATGCATTGCGTACGTGTTGCGGAAACAGCAGTTGTATTGCGCATGCGCGGCATCTGCATTGCGGTTATTAAAGAAGCGCACTCGGGCCTTTCGGCATCACTATTCACACCAACACCACAGCCTCTGGACCAATTGCTGGACTTGGACAAGTCCAGCAATTGATTGGTATGTTGTTGGATGGCAGCAACTATCTCACTACGTCTTTGGGGATCCACAACTACATCTGTACTTCTCCACAGCTGGACTGGCAATGACTGGCAAGTATGTCGATTTCTGCCAGACTTATATAGTACTTTGGGTTTATGTGACGTGTTTGTTATGCATTCGCAAATTGTCCACAAATCAGATGCATAGCAGATGTAATGCAATCGCTTTATTTCGTGGCCAATCTGTACGCATTCACTACAACTTATTTTAGTTTGTGATGTGGACATGATAGGCACGCTATATATCCATTTTACACACTGTCCCAGTCCGCTGCCAAGCCGGAATACCACATCAGTTGCGGATATCAGCAGATAACGGCGGATATACATCGCATAGATTGAGTATGTATTGCGTATGTAAGGCGGATGTCATCCGCAACCAAAATTTTGTGCAGCTCAAAAATCCTGGCAATGGAAAAACGTGCCTCTGCAGATAATTGCAGACGTGTGTGGATGTCGGCCGACTCATACAAGCATGTTTCACGGATATTGCAGATGTTTAGCGAATATAAACCAATTTTGTGTGCAATTCATAAGCAAATCTACCTAAACGGCAGTGGGACCGGGCCTTTAATGATACTAGGTAATAGTACCCAAGGAAAGGAAGACATTCAGGGTAACAGCAATCTGACATTGACCCCAGTGACTTTGATCTTCACCCAAATGATTGACTTCTGGGCTGACCTCACCATCCAAAGGCAATCCTGGACACCACCTAACTAGTCTAAACTGAGTTGAAAATCAAATTTATGGCCTTGACATTTGACAAAAAAAAAAAATTTTTAAAGGCAGTACTGTGGTCAACTGTCACTAACATACCAAATAAGGTACAAATCACAAAAAGAACCTAGGAGTAGAAGAAGTAAGTTATATATAGGCCCTGAATCCCATTGGTGTCCATACTTATTTCAGGATTCTGTAACATCAAGCAGATGAGAGTCTACAACTTCACCTGGACAAGACACCAGTCCAACGTAGGTTATTTCTCAAACAATACCAGTACCCAACTGGGTGAACTGACACAATCTAGATTAAGTGTCTTGTCCAAAGACAGGTAGCATGCATGGGATTCAAACCCCTGGCCTACATATTACACTCAGCTACTTGCTCTGCTGGCAAAACAGGTGGACATGAACTTGGCCCCAGCAATTGACCTTTTCCAAATTTGACCTTGCTGGGCAATAATGGAACCCACCACCATATGTGTACCAAGACCTAACAATGTCAATTTTGATCTTCTACCCCAATGACTTGTACCCCTATAAATAATCTTTGGTCATTTTGATTTTTCCTGGGCAATTCCAGAACCCACCCACATATGTTTGCTAGGATTGTTGGGTCTTTAAATGAAAAGAAATATTTTCACATTTGATGCCAATGACCTTGAGCTTTTCCAAACAAACCCTTTAAGGGCAATTCTAGGCTCAACCTTCATCCACATGCCAAGTTTGGTGAAAATCAGGGCAGTGACGTGGGAAGAGTAGAGAAACAACCAGATAGACAAATGTTACTGAAATTATAGTTTGAAGTGACCGTTTCTATGCCTTAAGAAAAAAATGCTTGCAAAAGTGAAAAAGTATTTCCTGGAGCCAAACGAAAAGTTCTTTCTTGGTCCATCCCCCTCCTCACCACCAGGGTAGATTTTTGAGTCATCGTTGTGCCAAATAAACGAACAGCAACAGACACAAATGACAACATAAACCTCCTGAAGGTAACTAACTTATAAATAACTCATTGACACTTAAAATAATTAAAACATTGTTTGGATGTTAATATGAATTTTTGATCATTTTATCTTCAGAATCCAGCCGTTCTAAAGGGAATGTCAACCAGCACATAATGTGCATTAACAACAGGTGGCGCTAGTGCCCCAGTTGCTGTGTCCAACCTGCTGTAGCTGACACTCTTAAGTGTTGTTAGGATCACACAGAGGCGAAGGAAAACATGGGTGCAGTGAAAAATGACAGCTCCCTCGCCGCCACCCCAGACGACGAAATGAACCACACACACCACCAATCCCATCAAGCTCTCTGCCTCACCCCCCCACCCCCCCTTCCCCTTGAGAAATAAAAGGGGATTATGTCAAAGCAATTCAATTGTTCGAGTGGAGGTAATGAACGCTTGCTTTTATCTATCCATTTGCTTATTAAAGTATTTATTTGTGCCTGTTATCTGCAATCAGGAACAGGCGGATGCAAAGATGCGACGCCTGCAGATGACAAACGCGTTAGAAGTGACAGATCGGCCGCAGCTTTTCATGTGCCGAGATGGCTCTTCGGAAATCATGCAGCGGCTCTTTTTGTGCACATTTTCTGTTAAAAAAAAAAGAACTAATATGACTTTGCTCTGTAGCAATCCACATAAGCCTTTTGATGATAAGACGGCGCTCTTTTGTTTTCAACTTGGCCCTTTCCAATTTAGGTCAGCAGTCTGCGGTCCATTTCATGTTCTGTTGCATCTACGCTGGCTAAATTGCCCAGCAGGCAGGTGCCATTAGAGCAGTTTGTTTGCAAGGTAAGCAGCTATGAGAAGTGACAGCGGTGGAATTACTAATGTACTTTGGCTGTCATTTCTACGTGAAAGCCCCTGCAGGGAGGGCCTGATTAAATTGGTATTCAACCTCCTGCATGTTGCGGGCCCAGCCTTCATTAGCATCGGCTTTAGATGACACGCGCACACAGGGCTGGCATTAGCCTTGTAGGAAGCGGTTAGATGCTGTACTCTAATTTACCAATTATAATGGATGTCTACAATGTGCCTCGCTAATGATTCAAATCACAGCATTAACAGAGCATGTATGTTTAAAAATCCAGAGGAAACGTGTCGGGCAGGACAATACGTTTCAAACGTTGGTAGTTAATGGGAAGCAACAGGGACTGAAGCAATAATAGATTAAAGCATGCGAGCACTGCGTGAAGAGGCAAAAATAGTGTCGAGCCAACGTTTGTAATCTTATTGTGCTTAGGTAAGGATCTGTGGAAAGGACTCCGAGGAGTGTTGTGTGTATGCAAAGCAGGAGGAGTGGAAAAAAGAGGGTAATAATAACGGAATCTGATTGTTTAGAGGTTCCATAATATAACATATTTTTGATTTTTCTAATTTAATGCCAAATGGGACAATTAAATATTATCCATGACAGGATGCGTCACTTTGCCGCATCCATGACATGATGGACCCTGAGTCCTGGTTGATAACCATCTGTAGTAGCCAGGTAAAGCATGGCTGTCCCCTTAGACGTCTCTAGGCATTGGGGTCCTCATGCATGAAAACAAATTGTTATTTTAAAGGGATCACATTATGAAAAGTTGTTTATCAAACATTTATCTATAGCAGCGATTCCCAATCTTAAAAGTGTATGGCCTTTTGGTTTTTATACAAAGCAATCAAATATGGCCATCAGGTATCGCAAAGACTTTGTGTCCATCTGCCCATCTGTCCATTCCTCCATCTGTCCGTCCATCTGTGTTCGGCATAAGTCCCGTCATATTACGGCCAGGGTTCAAAGATGGCTAACCTGGACCTATTTTAAGAGGTTAAACAGTCACATTCTGTTTCATTCTGTTCCATATTTTTGTTTGAGGGGTGAGGGTGACAGCCAATCAGAGTAGAGTGGTACCATGACATCAGTAGCTGGTGTAGCCAGCTATAAACTCTGTTTTATTTGTGTGTAAATATAACCTCTTTGTCATATATTATGTAAACGCTAGTGAAAATAAACACTTCTAAAACTGAAAATGCTGTTTTTGCAACCTGATAACACTTCTGAAGCGATTTACAAGACATTTCTCAGACGTCAGCGTGCACGCTAACATTAACTTAACACTAACGCTAACATTACATTAACATTAACTCAAAGCTAACTTTGCTCTTGTCAAAAGCTCATGTATGCGCACACGCACACCCTCCTGCAGATGCCCTGAAAAAGTATATATTGTACATGATTGATTGATTGATAGAGGGGCCTATTGAACATGTACAAATTGTACATAAGACAATACACACACACACACACACACACACACACACACACACACACCACACACACACACACACACACACACACACACACACCACACACACACACTTTAAATGCGTTATATTTTAAGATTTAAGCCATTAAAAAAAATTCTCTTTTGCACCACTATAATTTTATAGATTAGCCTTTAATAGGAGATTCATAATATGACATTGGCAATATGAAAAAGAATTTGTGTTGAAAAAAATTAATAAATCATTCCCCTGAAGGGGAAAATTTCAAAATAACAGATGGCCTTGAACTACTTACAGTAGCAACCCATATAGTATGCGATAGCGATGTCATAGATCATGTTGGGGCTTCTCTCAACTTGCGCAAGGGATGCTGGGAAGCACATGGTGACAACCAATCTGAGTAGAGAGGCACAGTGATCTCTCTCAAATAAAAGAATCCAACATGGTGGAAAACGCTTTGAAACAGCTTATTTCTGCATATATCTAATGTGTCTCATATATTTTGTAAACATTAGCAAGAAATAAACACTTCTAAAGTTAAAAACACTGTTTCTGTAACCAGACAGCACTTCTGGAGGTGTTATCTGGTTACGGCACTGTAACAGTAAAACTTACAATTTCTAACTTACATTGTTTATAAATATAACTATTAAATTCATTCTAACATTTTTTTAACATTTAAATTCTTTCTAAATATTTTAGTTACTGAAAGTATTATTATTATTATAAGTAATATTAGCAGTAGTAGTAAAATAAAGGCTTCAAAAGTGGACCATTAATGTAGGGCTGTTGTGGGGGGCTGCGACCCTGCCCCGCCCCACGCCTCCTTTCCATCTGGATTCGACCCTGCTTTGGTGTTTGAGCACAAAGAATGGTAACGTTTATTTATGCAGAAAACATGACCAGACTGATGGGTAAGAAAGTTTTATTAGTGTTTTGTTACATCATGTTGTCCTCAGAAAGAGACCTTAGGTTAGGGTGACCAGATGTCCCACATTGTGTCCCACGTTGAGATGGTTTCCGGTGTTGTTATTGACAGTCAGGCTTCAGTTTTGAAATGTGTTGTTTAAAACACACATTTTTAAAACACGCATTTCAACACTGAAGCCTGACAGTCAATAACAACACCGGAAACCATCTCAATTTGAGACACAAAGTGGGACAACTGGTCACCCTACCTTAGGTGGATTTGGGTGGAAAAAAGTGTTAGTTGTTAACCCATTGCGGATCAGCTGTTTTTAGCGAAGACACACAGAGCAGCTCAGCTCAGAGTTTTAAATAAAGGGGAAAAAAGTGTTAAATTGTCTTTGTAAAGCTCAGTGCAGGTGTGCCGTCGTCACTGCGCTTTGAGAGACGACTGTTTTTTCAACTCTGAGCTGCTGCAGAAAACCGCAAATTAAAACCTTGCAGCTCACTGAACGTGGGCAGGTTAGTCAAACCCTGACCCCCTGCCCACAGGCCAGTTTAATGCTGTGATCGTCCCGCAATGCAAAAATAATAGTAACGCGCAGTGACTTGGAAAAGTAACTTTAATCTGATTACTTATTTGGAAAGATTAACACATTAGATTACTCGTTACTGGAAAAAAGTGATCAGATTAGAGTAACGCGTTACCGGCATCAGTGCCACAGTGTACCCCACCTCACACTCTATGACCACTGGAATAGGCTCCAGCCCCGTCTCTCCCTCCTGCTGCCCAAGACCCTTAATTGGAGGAAGCGGTTATAGAAAATGGATGGATGGAGTGTGGTGAAAATCTGGTAATTAACTTGGCCAGTCTAGAACCTTGCAGTCTTTTGTTGAGTTGGCTGTGTGTTTTGGATTATTATCTTGCTGGTTGAATGATGAATTTTCTCCTAATTAATTTGCATGTATTTTTCCTGGAATTGCCAGACAAAATGTTCATGTGGAGAGCAAACAACATGAGCTAACCCATCAATAAAGATTAGTGATCCAGTTCCAGAAGCAACCACAACACAAACTCCACAATGTCAAACCCAGTAAGATAATTTAATTTAAAAAAAAAATTGTTGAAAGTGATTCCATTTAAAAAGAAAAGTAATGTGGCACCAACTAATTTTATTTAATAAAGAATGCTCCTTTAATTTAAAAAAAAAAATGGCTGGTACCACTGAAACATTTTTTAACGTAATTAGTCCTGCCACCTGCAGTTTTTGGATGACTCTGCCATTGTGGGCTGCATCAGCAGTGACCAGGAGGCTGAGTACAGGGGTGTGGTGCACAGGTTTGTGGAGTGGTGTGGACTCAACCACCTGCAGCTCAACGTATTTAAGGACCCCTTCACACATAGTACAAATAAGTACAAATCAGGGGGAATCACGGCAGAACAGCTCGTATGAGCAAACCTCAAAAACATTGAGCTGACAGGCAGGTGTAAACGATGCCACTGCGATGGTGTGTTGCACGAGGGAACACAGTGCGAGCAGCTGCAGAAAAAATAATAATAAAAAATACAATTGCAAATGCAATTTCCAAAAGCTCTGATCACCAGCCAGAAACTTTACCACTGAGCTACCATCACTGTCCTGTAAAAGGTGCAGGAAAATGTCTGATATCACGAAGGACATGGATGTATTTAAAAACAATAAAACCACACACCATATAACAACATTGCATTTTGTTGAATCCCTCTTATCAAGCGTCAAGTATGATCCATCTGTTCCTCTGTAGATGACCCATGGTCACAGACATACAGTAATGAATTGACATGAATGATGAAGCAGTGCACACTTATCATGTCCACATGTGCTGGCGGCATGTCCAGCCGGCCCTGCATGCGTGTCCATCCCGACACCGCGTCATGTGGAACAGAGCTCACGTGGGTGACGTGACATTCAGATCACCTGCTGCATGTTATGATCTGACGGTCCGTTTCACCTGGGGTAGCCTGTCAATATGCATGGCATGCGCTCCCTCACTGCAGTCCATTGCAACAGTGATATATGTTTTTATGTATGTCCATGTGATGAAAGCAAGCAGACACACGTGCGTCACAGTGGGCAGTTATTAGTTCATGTCCGTCCAAACACGGTATGCTGAGACGTCCAGAACAAGAGATCTCCACAGCCGCTCCTGTCAGCGGACACACCTCTTGCCAGTTCAGTGCACACACCAATGTGTCACTGTGTCTGTGTTATGTGCAGCCCAGTCTCATGCTTTTTTTTTTGGTGCTCCTGTCATGAAATGAGTCAAATTTGTGACAGGGTTTTTTTCACTCACTATTACTAACCCTACTCCTACCCCCCAACCCTAACCTTAACCATAATGTAATCCTACTCCTTCCCCCCCCCCTAACCATAACCACCCTGGCCCCCCCCCCCCCCCCGCTTCACTTTTAATTTTGTGCAGCCATCATGGAATTAATTAGAATGAATTTGTGTTGCCGTAATGAAAATGAGGTGCTTTTCGTCACAATATGATGAACCAATAGATTAATGTATACTCAACAAAAAAATAAACGCAACACTTTTGGTTTTGCTCCCATTTTGTATGAGATGAACTCAAAGATCTAAAACTTTTTCCACATACACAATATCACCATTTCCCTCAAATATTGTTCACAAACCAGTCTAAATCTGTGATAGTGAGCACTTCTCCTTTGCTGAGATAATCCATCCCACCTCACAGGTGTGCCATATCAAGATGCTGATTAGACACCATGATTAGTGCACAGGTGTGCCTTAGACTGCCCACAATAAAAGGCCACTCTGAAAGGTGCAGTTTTGTTTTATTGGGGGGGGATACCAGTCAGTATCTGGTGTGACCATCATTTGCCTCATGCAGTGCAACACATCTCCTTCGCATCATCCGTGAAGAGAACACCTCTCCAATGTGCCAAACGCCAGTGAATGTGAGCATTTGCCCACTCAAGTCGGTTACGACGACGAACTGGAGTCAGGTCGAGACCCCGATGAGGACGACGAGCATGCAGATGAGCTTCCCTGGGATGGTTTCTGACAGTTTGTGCAGAATTCTTTGGTTATGCAAACCGATTGTTTCAGCAGCTGTCCGAGTGGCTGGTCTCAGACGATCTTGGAGGTAAACATGCTGGATGTGGAGGTTCTGGGCTGGTGTGGTTACACATGGTCTGCGGTTGTGAGGCTGGTTGGATGTACTGCCAAATTCTCTGAAACGACTTTGGAGACGGCTTATGGTAGAGACATGAACATTCAATACACGAGCAACAGCTCTGGTTGACATTCCTGCTGTCAGCATGCCAATTGCACGCTCCCTCAAATCTTGCGACATCTGTGGCATTGTGCTGTGTGATAAAACTGCACCTTTCAGAGTGGCCTTTTATTGTGGGCAGTCTAAGGCACACCTGTGCACTAATCATGGTGTCTAATCAGCATCTTGGTATGGCACACCTGTGAGGTGGGATGGATTATCTCAGCAAAGGAGAAGTGCTCACTATCACAGATTTAGACTGGTTTGTGAACAATATTTGAGAGAAATGGTGATATTGTGTATGTGGAAAAAGATTTAGATCTTTGAGTTCATCTCATACAAAATGGGAGCAAAACCAAAAGTGTTGCGTTTATATTTTTGTTGAGTGTATATTTCATGCTGCTGAATTACGACTTGCCGTGAGACCAGGTTGCTTATGTGAGCTGTCAGTGAGCTTCTGATCAGCAGCTGACAAGCATCTCGCTGTGCTGTGTGTGCTATGACCTGCCTGTCCAGCCCCATGTCTGGGTAGCATATATTTCAGCATTTTATGCAAGTGGGACACATGCACAGATGTGCAATACACATACAGACTATATGTGTGTTGCTGTTTGCAAAGCCACACTCGTAGGCCACTTAGATAAATTTCACATCCAGCTCGACAGTGATCGTCTGCTGACTGTTGTCGTGTCAACAGTGCGAATGGCCACACATTTTCTAAGTGCCAAGCAAATGGTGTAGATGTTCGTGTGTGTCAGCTGGAATTTGGCCAACACCTGCCACAAGAGGGATCCAATGGTCTCTCACAGCACACACTCTGTCTTTCAGCTGCTGGTGTGCGCAAATAGCTGTAGCAACAGGTGTACGAGGCATTGGAGGCAGCTACAATTCCTGCTTCATGCGCAATTCAACCACATTCATACTATGTGTGAAGGGGCCCTAAGACAAAGGAGCCGATGGTGGACTTCAGAAGACAGAAGACCCGTCCAAACCCAGTTACCATTAATGGAACTGACGTGGACATTGTGTCCACATAGACAACAAACTGGACTGTAAACACAGATGCTGTGTATAAGAAAGGTCAGAGCCAACTGTACTTCTTCAGGAGGCTGAGATCTTTCAATATGTGAAGAAATATGTTGCAGATGTTTGAGCACTCAGTGGTCTCCAGTGTCATCTTCTACGCTGTAGTGTGCTGGGGCAGCAGGCTGAAGGCAGGTGCTCTGGCTGCTGAAGGCAGGGTTAGGGTTAGGGCTCTGTCCTGGGAGTGGAGCTGGAGTCATTGGTGGAAGTGTCAGAGAGGAGGATGTTGAGAAAACTGCTCACCATCCATGACAACACCTCACACCCCTTGCATGCCACACTGATGTCCTGGCAGAGCACCTTATGCAAAAGACTGAGGCCACCAAGATGCTCCACAGAACGCCACAGGAGGTCTTTCCTACCTGTGACAATCAGACTGTATAACTCCTCCCCCTGCTGCATGATGAATATATGACGATCAGAGTTAATGAATATGACGATCAGAGTTTTTCAGTTACTCAGAATTATGTGCAGTACTTTCAGCATCTTGTGCAAGTGTCTTTCAGTCATTTTGCATAAACATGTTGTACTCATTGTTATCATTGTAAAAAAAAAAAAAAAAAAGCAATGTTTACTGTTTACCATTTCGGCACTCTGGCAAAAATAATTTCCTTCTGGATTAATAAAGTTCTTTCTTATTCTTATAAAACCAAGAGTAAACATCTGTTAGTCACATGTTGCAAGGTTTTGTTTTTATTGTTGCCCCAAAATGGGGTGTTGTGATAATACAGTATATAAATGTTGGAGGAACCGTTTGTGATGTTACAAAAAGATTTACTGAAGAACGGGTTTAACATTGAGATGGGGGGGCTCCAGATTTCATCATCTCGACAGACTTCTTAGATGGTCTGTTAGTACCATTAACTCCACAGCAAATCATATCTCAGATTCAGAGAACTGACTAAGAACGGCAACGCATATAACAATTCAACCAGAAAATAAGAAAAGATTATTACAATCTGTTACACACACACAAACAGGAAAAGACAAACCTAAGGCGTATTGTTATATTCTAAACAAGGCTGGCAAGGCTAAAGAGAAAATTAGTCATATAGCCCTAAAACCCTTCATGGAACACTTTGAAAAGTTGAATCAGAAACCACCCAAAAATAACACAACAGATAAATCCACCTTTGAGCCCCACAAACTGAATTATTCCATAAATTAGCACATAAATGGGCAATACACACTTGAGGAAATTCAAACTATAACACGTAGACTGAAGAACAATAACACATTTGGCTTTCATAATGTTATAAGAAGAACAACTCTCCACTTGGATTGTTCAATCCATCCATCCATTTTTCTATACCCGCCTATACACCAATCAAGGGTCACAGGGGCCTGGAGCCTATCCCAGTAGTTGAATTGTTAAATGTTATAGTTAAATTATTTAATGTTATTCTGCATTTTGGTATTGGCCCCATTTAATGGTGCATAGGTATGATCAAACTAGTCTACGAAAATAAAGTGTTTCCAACCCCACTTCCCAAAAGTAGCCATCTATCGTGTAGCCAGATCATATGTGGACGGGTATTTTAATTTGCTACGGTAGTCAAGGGATCCAATAAGTTTACAACTGCTGTTGATGATCCAGACAGTTATGGAAGAATCATCCCACATATTTGTATTGCAAAACATTTTACTGCAACTGTAAGTATGAGATGGACATTAAACCACTGATTAAATTTTTGCATTAAATCAAATATGTAAACTTACCAGCCACTTTATTAGGTACACCTTGCTAGTATCGGATTGGACCCCCTTTTGCCTTCAGAACTGTCTTAATTCTTCATGGTATAGATTCAACAAGGTGTTGGAAACATTCCTCAGAGATGTTGGTCCATACTGCCATGATGGCATCACACAGTCGACCATTCAACCAGTCTGTCCATTCTCCTCTGACCTCTGACATGAACAAGGCATTTTTGTCCACACACCTGCCATTCACTCATATCTTCTCTTTTTTGGTCCATTCTCTGTAAACTCTAGAGATGGTTGTGCGTGAAAATCGCAGTAGATCAGCAGTTATCTGGCACCAACAACCATGTCACGGTCAAAGTCACTTAAATTGACTTTCTTCCCCATTCTGATGCTCGGTTTGTCTTCACCACATCTAGATTCCGAAATGCATTGAGTTGTTGCCATGTGATTGGCTCATTAGCTATTTGGGCTAACAAGTAATTGAACAGGTGTTCCTAATAAAGTGGCAGGTGTGTATGTTTACATTGTATTGAGTTGCACAGAAAGTGGGAGAAATTTAAAACTTATGTTGTATGGGGTTGTATATACAGTTGATATATACTGGCTGGGTTTTGAATTGTTTATGGATTATGATGAATTGGTAAAAAGGGGATAGGAATAAATAAGTGAAAACATCTTCCTGCTCCTTTTCAAAGAAGTAATTTGTAATATTTAAGTTGTGCTACTCTTAGTATTATTATTTTTATGCCCTTTTGCTAATATCTTCTCATATATATTTTTGTTTTTAAGTGTTAATTCATTCATTCATTCAAACTCACTTGGTCACCTTTTATCTTTCACAATGTAAGTGGCTTTCATGAGTTAAAAGGCCTTTGATCGGGATGACCAGGAACTTCCTTTGGTCCAAAATAATCTCATGTGGTATAAATGGGAAATTTCTAAATGTCATTCACAACATGTAAGACAAAACAAAACCTTGTGTGAAGACTGAACATCTTTTGTCAAAGTTGTTTACATGTCACACTGGTGTGAGGGAAGGGGAAACGCCCCAGGTAATCCCCTAGTAACTGTAAATACAAGCAAAACTACAGTTGTTGACTTTTTCCAGAGGAAGCATTCGATCAACCCCTTGCTTTTTATTTGGAGAAAGCAAATTAGAAGCAGCATCAAACTATGTGCAATTTGGTTTTACACCCCTGTCACACCTTGACGATTTAGCCAGGGTATGCTGACCATATTAAAAACGATGGCATATGCTGGCGTACATCTATGGGTAAGTTTTGTGGAAGTTAAGAGCACATTGAAGCATGCTGAAATACCTCATACAACCCCTGCCAAAAATTATGGAATCACCGGCCTCGGAGGATGTTCATTCACTTGTTTAATTTTGTAGAAAAAAAGCAGATCACAGACATGACACAAAACTAAAGTCATTTCAAATGGCAACTTTCTGGCTTTAAGAAACACTACGAGGTCTATTAGAAAAGTATCCGACCTTATTATTTTTTTCAAAAACCATATGGATTTGAATCACGTGTGATTACATCAGACATGCTTGAACCCTCGTAGGCATGCGAGAGTTTTTTCACGCCTGTCGGTTACGTCATTCGCCTGTGGGCAGTCTTTGAGTGAGGAGTGACCCACCCTCTCGTCGATTTTTTCGTTGTTTAGGAATGGCTCAGAGACTGCTGCTTTGTTTGATCAAAATTTTTTCAAAACTGTAAGGCACAACTGAGTGGACACCATTCGATAAATTCAGCTGGTTTTCGGTAAAAATTTTAACGGCTGATGAGAGATTTTGGTCTGTAAGTGTCGCCGTAAGGACGGCCCACGGTGCCTGACGGCGATCTGCGCTCCGAGGCGGCATCGTCTCACTGTTTCAAGCTGAAAACTTCCTAATTTCAGGCTCTGTGGACCCAAGACGTCGTGAGATAACAGAGAACTTTCAGAAGAATTCGGGATCAGGAGTTTATCCAGACATTCCACTGTTAAAGGAGATTTTGTAATGAAAGAATGTGCGGGCAGATTCGCATGTCGGGCCGGACCCGACCACGGGGGGTCGCAACAGGAAAAACACCTCCATTGGAAACCTTAACGGACAAGTTGGAACATGCCCAGCTGTTAAACAATTTCTCAGATACTCACTTGTTGAAAGCCATCAAAATTTTACAAATGGTTTTCAACACGAAGGTGTTTTTCCTGTCGCGGCGGAGATGGATTTGCGTCGTCGTCACGGAACCGACTCAGCGAATTTGCCCGCACGTTCTTTCATTACAAAATCTCCTTTAACAGTGGAATGTCCTCATAAACTCCTCATGCCGACTTCTTCTGAAACTTCTCTGTTCTCTGACGACGTCCTGGGTGAACAGAGCCTTAAATTAGGATGTTTTCAGCTCGAAACACCCAGACAGACGCCACCTCCGACCACGCCGCGCCGATCCGTTTGTGAGCTGTCCTTAAAGCGAAAGAAACTCCACAACCTCTCATCAGCTGTTAAACTTTTCACCGAAAACCAGCAGAATTTCTCGAATGAGTGTCCACTCATATATCATTCACAGGTCCTGAAAATTTTTTGATAAAGCAACGTCTCAGACAAAGGATTTCAGCTGAGAGGGCTGGACCAGTGCTCACTCAAAGTCTGCCCAGAGGCGGATGACGTCACCGACGCGTAAAAAAACTCAGGGTTCAAGCATGTCTGGTGTAATCGCACGTGATTCAAATCCATATAGTTTTTTTTTTTTTTTTTTTTATAAAACTGCCGGTTAGTTTTCTAATAAACCTCATATAAGAAATCAAGAAAAAAAATTGTGGCAGTCAGTAACGGTTACTTTTTAGACCAAGCAGAAGGAAAAAATATGGACTCACTCAATTCTGAGGAATAAATTATGGAATCACCCTGTAAATTTACATCCCCAAAACTAACACCTGCATCAAATCAGATCTGCTCGTTAGTCTGCATCTAAAAAGGAGTGATTACACCTTGGAGAGCTGTTGCACCAAGTGGACTGACATGAATCATCAATCATGAATCATCAATCAACACGAGAGATGTCAATTGAAACAAAGGAGAGGATTATCAAACTCTTAAAAGAGGGTAAATCATCACGTAATGTTGCAAAAGATGTTGGTTGTTCACAGTCAGCTGTGTCTAAACTCTGGACCAAATACAAACAACATGGGAAGGTTGTTAAAGGCAAACATACTGGTAGACCAAGGAAGACATCAAAGCGTCAAGACAGAAAACTTAAAGCAATATGTCTCAAAAATCGAAAATGCACAACAAAACAAATGTGGAACGAATGGGAGGAAACTGGAGTCAACGTCTGTGACCGAACTGTAAGAAACTGCCTAAAGAAAATGGGATTTACATACAGAAAAGCTAAACGAAAGCCATCATTAACACCTAAACAGAAAAAACAAGGTTACAATGGGCTAAGGAAAAGCAATCGTGGACTGTGGATGACTGGATGAAAGTCATATTCAGTGATGAATCTCGAATCTGCATTGGGCAAGGTGATGATGCTGGAACTTTTGTTTGGTGCCGTTCCAATGAAATTTATAAAGATGACTGCCTGAAGAGAACATGTAAATTTCCACAGTCATTGATGATATGGGGCTACATGTCAGGTAAAGGCACTGGGGAGATGGCTGTCATTACATCATCAATAAATGCACAAGTTTACGTTGATATTTTGGACACTTTCTTATCCCATCAATTGAAAGGATGTTTGGGGATGATGAAATCATTTTTCAAGATGATAATGCATCTTGCCATAGAGCAAAAACTGTGAAAACATTCCTTGCAAAAAGACACATAGGGTCAACGTCATGGCCTGCAAATAGTCCGGATCTTAATCCAATTGAAAATCTTTGGTGGAAGTTGAAGAAAATGGTCCATGACAAGGCTCCAACCTGCAAAGCTGATGTGGCAACAGCAATCAGAGAAAGTTGGAGCCAGATTGATGAACAGTACTGTTTGTCACTCATTGACACATGCCTCAGAGACTGCAAGCTGTTATTTAAGCCAGAGGTGGTGCAACAAAATACTAGTGATGTGTTGGAGCGTTCTTTTGTTTTTCATGATTCCATAATTTTTTCCTCAGAATTAAGTGAGTCCATATTTTTTCCCTCTGCTTGGTCTAAAAAAGTAACCGTTACTGACTGCCACAATTTTTTTTCTTGATTTCTTATAGTGTTTCTTAAAGCCAGAAAGTTGCCATTTGAAATGACTTTAGTTTTGTGTCATGTCTGTGATATGTTTTTTTTTCTACAAAATTAAACAACTGAAAGAACATCCTTCGAGGCCGGTGATTCCATAATTTTTGCCAGGGGTTGTAATATAGCAAGCCCATCAAAACGTTTTGGGCATGCACAATATTTTCAACACATGCCAACATATGTCTTATTTGTCCTGCATATGCGGGTCACAAGTTGTAATTAAGTTACAGTGAGGAAAATAAGTATTTTAACACCCTGCGGTTTTGCAAGTTCTCCCACTTAGAAATCATGGAGGGGTCTGAAAATCTTAGGTGCATGTCCACTGTGAGAGACATAATCTAAAAAAATAAATAAATCCAGAAATCACAACGTATGATTTTTTAAATAATTTATTTGTATGTTACTGCTGCAAATAAGTATTTGAACACCTACCAACCATCAAGAATTCTGGCTCACACAGACCAGTTCATTTTTCTTTAAGAAGCCCTCTTATTCTGCACTCTTTACCTGTATTAATTGCACCTGTTTTAACTTGTTACCTGTATAAAAGACACCTGTGTTGTGTGGGCCGCTGAAGAGGAGGTACTGCTGGCCCACCACCACCAGAGGGCACCCTGCCTGGAGTGCGGGCTCCAGGCACCAGAGGGCGCTGCCATCTCACAGGAGCAGCCGGGGTGACAGCTGTCACCTACGACAGCTGTTACCAATCTTCTGATCTGCAGCTGTATATCTGCAAGACGTCATCCCCACTTCTCTGCCGAGATATCGCTCTACCAAGGAGGTAACGTATCCAGCCAAACAGAGTATCTTTTGACCATTAAATACTTTTTGCCTTTACCCAGAAAGAGAAAAGAACAGCAGGAGACTGTATTTTGGATAAGTACTCACATTCCTGCACTACAGTGTTTTTTCCTGACGAGAGGTGGAGGTGGTTTTCCACCATACGTGTTGCTGGGTGCAGGCGCACCCACATCTGACTGTTTCTGTTCCTCGCCAGCAGTACCGGATCCGACAAGCGGAGGCAGTGGCCACCTGGAAGTTCGGGACTTGGCGGCTCCAGTATTCCCGGGGTTCGGTGGCGGAGGAAATCGTGTGGTTCCGGTTCTGCTTTGGACAGACGTCTCCTATCTTCGAGCCTGCCCATATGACACCTTTGTGATTCGGCTTATTGTCTGTTATTATAATCGGTTGTGTTTGTTGTGCTTGTTTCACAACAGTAAAAGTGTTATTTGACTTCCTCCATTGTCCGTTCATTTGCGCCCCCTGTTGTGGGTCCGTGTTCCTACACTTTCCCAACAGGATATCTCGGCCAACGTCATGGACCCCGAGGGGCGTCAACCGGCTGTTGAACGGCCAATGGAAGAACAGGGCACACAGGCATCCACAGGAGGAATGATCGGTGAGTTGCAGCGAATCCTCACCGCTTTTACGGCTCGGTTGGATCTAATGACCGAGCAGAACGTCCTCCTTAACCGCAGGGTGGAGGCTCTCGCCGCGCAGGTGGAAGCGCGCCCTCAGGGCGCTGCTGTGGCTCTCCCTCCTGTCGACCCTGTGCGTAACAGTGACATTCCACAGGTCGTTCAACGACCCCTCCCACCTTCCCCGGAAGCATACATAAGCCCTCCAGAGCCGTACGGAGGTTGTGTGGAGACGTGCGCGGACTTCCTTATGCAGTGTTCGCTCGTCTTCGCACAACGTCCTGTCATGTACGCGACTGATGCCAGCAAGATAGCTTATGTAATAAATCTGCTTCGCGGTGAGACACGCGCTTGGGCTACAGCGCTCTGGGAGCAGAATTCACGGCTCCTTCAGACATATGATGGGTTTGTGAGGGAGTTCAGAACAGTGTTCGATCACCCTAATAGAGGAGAGACCGCTTCAGCCGTGCTGCTGTCGATGAGACAGGGGCGCCGGAGTGCAGCTGCCTATGCAGTCGACTTCCGCATCGCGGCTGCAAGGTCCGGCTGGAATAGCACTGCCCTCCGCGCCGCCTTCGTAAACGGACTGTCGTTGGTCCTAAAGGAGCACCTGGTGGCTAAGGACGAACCGTGGGACTTAGATGGGCTTATTGATCTGGTTATACGATTAGACAATCGGTTAGAAGAACGCCGTCGGGAACGAGACGAAGGGCGTGGCCGGGCACGCGCCGTCCCTCTCCCTTCCGGTTCCGACCGAGCTCCGCCCTCCCCACGCTCCACGGCCCCTACGCTCCGTGTGGTTGCAGCTCCCCTGCTGACGAAGCTATGGACACAAGCAGGGCCACATTTACACCCCCGGATAGACAGAGGAGGCTGGTCCGCGGAGCATGTTTTGTTTGTGGCTCGATAGAGCATCAGGTAAGGGACTGCCCCGAGCGGTTAAACACCAACGCCCGCCCCTAGAAACTGGGCTAGGGGAGGGCCGAGACATTCACGTGGGACACACCCATATTGCCACACGACTCCCAGTTACAATCCTTTATGAGGATTTAACCCTTCAGGCCCCAGCACTGGTGGACACGGGCTCTGAGGGGAATTTGCTAGACAGCAAATGGGCCAGGGAGGCAGGGCTCCCTCTGGTGGCACTTACTTCACCTGTGCAAGTACGGGCACTAGATGGCTCCCTACTCCCTTTAATCACACATAAGACACCTCCAGTAACTCTGGTGGTGTCAGGGAACCACCGGGAGGAGATCGAGTTTTTTGTGACTCCTGCCACCTCCCGCGTGATTCTCGGGTTCCCCTGGATGTTAAAACACAATCCCCGGATCGATTGGCCATCCGGGGTAGTGGTTCAGTGGAGCGAGACCTGCCGTCGGGTATGTTTAGGTTCGTCGGTTCCTCCCGGTTCCCAGGCTAAGGAGGAGGTCAGAGTCCCGCCCAATCTCGGGACGGTGCCGGTGGAGTACCATGACCTTGTGGACGTGTTCAGCAAGGATCTGGCGCTCACCCTTCCCCCGCACCGTCCGTACAATTGTGCCATTGATTTGGTTCCAGGCGTTGAGTTTCCGTCCAGCAGGCTGTACAACCTCTCACGACCTGAGCGCGAATCAATGGAGACCTACATCCGGGACTCTTTAGCTGCCGGGTTGATCCGGAATTCCACTTCCCCGATGGGTGCAGGTTTCTTTTTTGTGGGAAAAAAGGATGGCGGACTACGTCCATGCATTGATTACAGGGGGCTGAACGAAATCACGGTTCGTAACCGATACCCATTGCCCTTGTTGGATTCAGTGTTCACGCCCCTGCATGGAGCCCAAATGTTCACTAAGCTAGATCTTAGGAATGCGTATCACCTGGTTCGGATCCGGAAGGGAGACGAGTGGAAGACGGCATTTAACACCCCCTTAGGTCACTTTGAGTACCTGGTCATGCCGTTCGGTCTTACAAACGCCCCCGCGACGTTCCAAGCATTGGTTAATGATGTCTTGCGGGATTTCCTGCACCGATTCGTCTTCGTATATCTAGACGATATACTCATCTTTTCTCCGGATCCTGAGACCCATGTCCGGCATGTACGTCAGGTCCTGCAGCGGTTGTTGGAGAACCGACTGTTTGTGAAGGGCGAGAAGTGCGAGTTCCACCGCACTTCTTTGTCCTTCCTGGGGTTTATCATCTCGCCTAACTCCGTCGCTCCTGATCCGGCCAAGGTCGCGGCGGTGAGAGACTGGCCCCAACCCACCAGCCGTAGGAAGCTGCAACAGTTCCTCGGCTTTGCTAATTTCTACAGGAGGTTCATTAAGGGCTACAGTCAGGTAGTTAGCCCCCTGACAGCCCTGACCTCCCCAAAAGTCCCCTTCACCTGGTCGGATCGTTGCGTTGCCGCGTTCAAGGAGTTGAAACGGCGCTTCTCGTCTGCACCCATTCTGGTGCAGCCCGATCCTAGTCGCCAGTTAGTGGTTGAAGTGGACGCCTCAGACTCAGGGATAGGAGCTGTGCTTTCCCAGAGCGGGAAGACCGATAAGGTCCTTCACCCGTGTGCCTACTTTTCCCGCAGGTTGACCCTGGCCGAACGGAACTATGACGTCGGCAATCGAGAACTCCTTGCGGTGAAAGAGGCTCTTGAAGAGTGGAGACATCTGTTTGGAGGGGAACGTCCGTGCCATTCACGGTTTTCACTGACCACCGGAACCTGGAGTATATCAGGACCGCCAAGCGGCTGAACCCCAGGCAAGCCCGCTGGTCACTGTTCTTCGGCCGTTTTGACTTCTGGATCACCTACCGTCCCAGGACCAAAAACCAGAGATCAGATGCCTTGTCCCGGGTACATGAAGATGAAGTCAAAACGGAGTTGTCGGATCCACCGGAACCCATCATCCCGGAGTCCACTATCGTGGCCACCCTCACCTGGGACGTAGAGAGAACCGCCCGGGAGGCCCTGGCACGAAGCCCGGACCCCGGAACTGGGCCGAAGAACAGACTCTACGTCCCACCAGAGGCTAGGGCTGCAGTCCTGGACTTCTGTCACGGCTCTAAGCTCTCCTGTCATCCAGGGGTGCGAAGAACCGTGGCAGTTGTCCGGCAGCGCTTCTGGTGGGCGTCCCTAGAGGCCGACGTCTGGGATTATATCCAGGCCTGCACCACCTGCGCCAGGGGCAAGGCTGATCATCGCAGGGCTTCGGGACTGCTCCAGCCGCTGCCCGTGCCCCATCGCCCCTGGTCCCACATCGGCCTGGATTTTGTCACGGGCCTCCCGCCGTCCCAGGGCAACACCACCATCCTCACGATAGTGGACCGATTCTCCAAGGCGGCCCACTTCGTGGCCCTCCCGAAGCTCCCGACGGCCCAGGAGACAGCAGACCTCCTGGTCCACCATGTCGTCTGGCTGCATGGGATTCCCACAGACATTGTCTCCGATCGCGGTCCCCAGTTCTCCTCGCAAGTCTGGAGGAGCTTCTGCCGGGAACTGGGGGCCACGGTGAGTCTCTCATCCGGGTATCATCCCCAGACCAACGGGCAAGCAGAACGGGCCAATCAGGAGGTGGAACAGGCCCTGCGTTGCGTGACGGCCGCACACCCGGCGGCCTGGAGTACCCATCTGGCCTGGATCGAGTATGCCCATAACAGCCAGGTGTCGTCAGCCACCGGCCTCTCCCCTTTCGAGGTGTGTCTGGGGTACCAACCTCCTTTGTTTCCGGTGGTTGAGGGAGAGGTCGGTGTGCCCTCGGTCCAGGCCCACCTGCGGAAGTGCCGTTGGGTGTGGCGTGCCGCCCGTTCTGCTTTGCTGAGGGCCCGGATGAGGACGAAGGCCCATGCAGACCGTCGGCGGACCCCGGCCCCTATGTATCGGCCAGGGCAGGAAGTGTGGTTGTCTACTAAGGACATTCCCCTCCAAGTGGACTCCCCTAAATTGCAGGAACGGTATATCGGTCCGTTTAAGATCCTCAAGGTCATCAGTCCATCCCGTTTTCCATGTGTCCCGGATTAAGCCACATCACACCTCACCCCTCTGTACTCCGGGTCCGGCACCACCTCCTGCCCGGATCATCGATGGCGAGCCGGCTTGGACTGTGCGCCGGCTTTTGGATGTCCGAAGGATGGGCCGGGGCTTCCAGTATTTGGTGGACTGGGAGGGGTACGGCCCCGAAGAACGCTCCTGGGTGAAGAGGAGCTTCATCCTGGACCCGGCCCTCCTGGCCGATTTCTGCCGCCGCCACCCGGACAAGCCTGGTCGGGCGCCAGGAGGCGCCCGTTGAGGGATTAAACCTAGTTACAGCGCTTTCTGAAAGACTTCTAGTGTAATGAAACTTATTCCCCACTGCTGGGTAGTCCATCAGAGTAAATGTAAATGTTATTAAGAAATGATCAGACAGAAGGGAGTTTTCAGGGAATACTGTTAAGTCTTCTATTTCCATACCATAAGTCAGAACAAGATCTAAGATATGATTAAAGTGGTGGGTGGACTCATTTACTTTTTGAGCAAAGCCAATAGAGTCTAATAATAGATTAAATGCAGTGTTGAGGCTGTCACTCTCAGCATCTGTGTGGATGTTAAAATCGCCCACTATAATTATCTTATCTGAGCTAAGCACTAAGTCAGACAAAAGGTCTGAAAATTCACAGAGAAACTCACAGTAACGACCAGGTGGACGATAGATAATAACAAATAAACACTGGTTTTGGGACTTCCAATTTGGATGGACAAGACTAAGAGTCAAGCTTTCAAATGAATTAAAGCTCTGTCTGGGTTTTTGATTAATTAATAAGCTGGAATGGAAGATTGCTGCTAATCCTCCGCCTCGGCCCGTGCTACGAGCATTCCGACAGTTAGTGTGACTCGGGGGTGTTGACTCATTTAAACTAACATATTCATCCTGCTGTAACCAGGTTTCTGTAAGGCAGAATAAATCAATATGTTGATCAATTATTATATCATTTACCAACAGGGACTTAGAAGAGAGAGACCTAATGTTTAATAGATCACATTTAACTGTTTTAGTCTGTGGTGCAGTTGAAGGTGCTATATTATTTTTTCTTTTTGAATTTTATGCTTAAATAGATTTTTGCTGGTTATTGGTAGTCTGGGAGCAGGCACCGTCTCTACGGGGATGGGGTAATGAGGGGATGGCAGGGGGAGAGAAGCTGCAGAGAGGTGTGTAAGACTACAACTCTGCTTCCTGGTCCCAACCCTGGATAGTCACGGTTTGGAGGATTTAAGAAAATTGGCCAGATTTCTAGAAATGAGAGCTGCTCCATCCAAAGTGGGATGGATGCCGTCTCTCCTAACAAGACCAGGTTTTCCCCAGAAGCTTTGCCAATTATCTATGAAGCCCACCTCATTTTTTGGACACCACTCAGACAGCCAGCAATTCAAGGACAACATGCGGCTAAACATGTCACTCCCGGTCCGATTGGGGAGGGGCCCAGAGAAAATATATACCTTACTGAATTTTCATGCACCTAAGATGAAAATTTCAGACCTCTCCATGATTTCTAAGTGGGAGAACTTGCAAAATCACAGGGTGTTCAAATACTTATTTTCCTCACTGTATGTGATTTTTGACACACATTTCTTGTAAGTTACTTATAAGTCGAAATATGTCCATTGAATGGCTCAAAAACTGAAAGCTGCGGACAGCTGCAAACAGTTCAGGCTGTTAGAAATATTAAAAGCATTCACACACAGAGTAAATATAAAGTCTTAATCTTACCTGTTTGTTTCAGTCAGATTCATCATCACAGCCTGATGAAATGTATTCACATAAAGCGTCCTGATTTTGGAAAACAACGTCTGAAAATACTTTAGTTCCTTGTCATGACTGAAGAAATGTTCCATTTTAAAAGACGTCCCTCTGTGTTTTGTCTCTCAGCCTGAACCATGTTTATTGCTGCTGCAAAGTTGAACATTTTAACATGGGCTTCTACAGGGTTGCTTTTGGACCCAGCCTCAAATGCCCATTCAAGGAACTGCAGGTTTTTTTCATTTTTGCATTGGTTTTTGTTCATCATCAAAGGTTGGCACATAACCGTTTGAATCCCATACAATAGGTGTTATGATCTGAACGCATCGAAATACAATATCCAAGAAATAAAACTTGACATTCTAAACGTCTTCTCATATTTCTGTGTTGATCTCAAATCTAAATACCACAGTATGTCAGTAATCATAACAAGATGCTGCTTTACACATCCAGAAAATCCTTTTTTTTTTTTAAAAAAACAACAACAAACAAAAACATTTTTACTCTCATCTCCAGCATTTGCTGCGTGTTAATATCACAAAACTGTGGTGAAAGCTGTGGTTAACACTGAGCAAATATTTAAAGTCATTGCTAAAGACATCACCACTGCAAATAAGGGAAGTGAATTATGCTTATAGCTCCCCCTGCTCTCTCTCACACACACACACACACACACACACACACACACACACACACACACACACACACACACACACACACACACACACACACACACACACACACACACACACACACACACACACACACACACACACACAGAGAGAGAGAGCTATACCTAAATGGATATGTGATCCGTGGGGAAGGCCTGGTGATGCTTCCCCATCTCTGTGAAACAAACGCAGACTTTGAAGTGTGCGACGCTGATGATAAATATGTTAATATGTCTGGGGGGGGGGACTTTGCACAGCAGATAGTGCTGATGGTAAAGTGATACCACAGTGTCACATACAGTGCCTATAAAAACAAATCTGATATTGGACATGTTTCTAGCTGAATCACAATGTTTGACTTTTTTGAAAAAAATGACGTTAATGTCAAAATAAAAACATATGTCTACAAAATTCTGTACACAAGTATTACTTGCTGATAAGCAGCTCATGTGCTACGACACATACAGACGTGACACTGGCAGTTGCCTTGAATATTTTGAAACACTTGGCACTAGTATCCATGGGCATGAAAACATTAACGGCTACAGGAATCTGACATTTGACCTCAATGACCT
This sequence comes from Thalassophryne amazonica, assembly GCF_902500255.1. Taxonomy (NCBI): domain Eukaryota; kingdom Metazoa; phylum Chordata; class Actinopteri; order Batrachoidiformes; family Batrachoididae; genus Thalassophryne; species Thalassophryne amazonica. The sequence goes on along the minus strand of NC_047120.1, from coordinate 25,143,096 downwards.
TGACCTTCAGCCAAATGACTGTTCTCTGGTTGGCCTTGCCAGGGCATTTCTAGTTAAGGTTGTCATGTTATGTTGTTAAGTCATGTCATGTTAAGTCATGTTAAGGTTGGTAGAAATCAGCAAAAGGCCCTGGGAGGAGTTGGCCAACAGTGACCTGGTAGGTACAGACAGCAACACAACGTTGGCCCCAATGATTGACCTAAGTCCCCACAATGATATTTTGTGAAGGAAGCTCCAGGTTTGTTGGGGTCCATAGTATTCAGTTGATATAGACATTTGCATTAATCCATGTGTGCCACCCCACGTCCACACATGTTGTGCTGTCTACAGATCAGGACTGCAGGATGGCCAGGCCAGCAGAATGTGGTTAAACATTGTCTTCTTGAAAAATGCATGGACACCCCTGAAAAGGACGCCATTTTGAAGGTAGTATATGTTGCTGTAAACCTCAGTGTACCTTTCTGCATTAATGCTGCCATCAGAGACGTATAAATTACCTGTTCCAAGGGCAGTGACACATCCCCATATGATGAGAGACCCTGGCTTTTGGACCTGTTGCTGATAACAGTCTGGATGCAGTCCGGCGGCTAAGGGACAAATTTTAGGGGAATCATGCACTTTTTTACAAAAGCGCCAAAACTCTATCAGAGGTACCTTATAGTGTCCTGAAGTATATAAGATCGGGAGACATTGAATTCATAAATATCTACTCTCTAAAAACTTGGGTTTAAGAGAATAACCATTTTCAGCCTTCTACAGCATATAATTCATGACAAAATCTTATCCAAATGTCTATTTAAATTTATAATATAAACTTGAAGGTTATGAAAAATGTGTTAAGGCTAAGTAGGGATGCTTCAAATGTACTTCAGTGTGCTTACACTCTTAGAAAAAGCATTAATCTAGGGAAAGTGACTAAATATTGTCTAACTCATTGTGAATATCAATATACCTATGCAGTATAGCTGTTTGCGAGCATAGGGCAAAGCAAAGATGCTACTCATGCACTCTAACATATTTACACTCTAATATAACAACAGTGTTTGAACGGAAAGAAATGCATTTTTATTAATTACAAGAAATCAATTTTATTTTTATGGCCATAACCATTTAGTTTACAATTTAAAACACTCAGCTTACCTTATGCTATATCTTCCATAACATAAAATCATGACTCTATATTTCATTTACTTAAAGTGACTGAAAGCTGTTTTCATGCATAGAAAAAGAAAGTATGCTACAAATGCACTTAAACATAGTTTACACTCTTAAAAAATAATGGTAAATTAATGTTACAATTTAAACCTCTTTCCATTGTGAAACATACCACCCCTGCTAATTGTATAAGGATGTACGACGACGTATGACGCCGCACGACGGACGATACATGATCACATAAGCTCAGTATAGCTTTGCACTAGTTGCAGTAGCCATTCTCTACAGCTTAACAATGTCCAATCTTGATCACTGGCCCCTACATAATAACCATATGATCGTATTGTCATATGAATAGCAAAATATACACTGTATTATAACCATGCAAACACCCTTTTAAAAAAAGCAGGATACAGGGCTAAAATCAAATGTCTCCCGCTTTGACATGACTTAATATAACCTAAAGAGTCCCTGGACAAAGTTTGGCACTTTTGTAAAAAAGTGCACGATTCTATCCCTTAACTGCTGGACTAATGGTCCTTTTTGTCTTTGGTTCAGAGCACACGGCATCAGTTTCTTCCCAGACAGACCTGGAATAGTGATTAATCTGACCACAATACACATTTTGACTATGTGATGGTCCAGCCTAGATGCCTTGGAGCCCAGAGAAGTCAATGCTGCTTCTGGACAACATTAACATAGAGCTTCTTTTTTACAAGTTTTTAGTGGGATTTGTTAATAATGTCAGGTTCTGCCTCAGTCCGGGCTCATGCCATGGTTTGTTCCCTGTCTGTGTCCGTGTCTCCTCTCTTTGTTCTGCTGTCTTGCCCTGACCTTGTTTTCTGTTTGTTATACATGTGGTGAGTTCTGTCCTAGTTTTTGTTTCATCCTTTAGTTTCTTGATTATCTCTTTTCAGTTTGTACCTTTTGTTTCCTGATTTAATTCTTTGTTCTTTTTGTGTAGGTGTTTTATTTGGCCTTTGGGTTTGCTTATCCATGTTTTGGGGATGTTATTTTGATCACTATTTGGTTCTGTCACTGTCACGGATTTTTCTTACCTCTGCTCCTAACTGTCACGCCCCCTTTGTCACTGAACTCTCGTCTCCTGCACCACTCTTTCCTCATCTTCATCTTGTCCGTCCACACCCCCTTCCTGACGTTCCCCACACCTGTGTGTCATTATGCCATGATTACCCCTGTGTATTTAAGCCTTATGTGTTTGTCTTTCACTGCCAGTTTGTTGTTCCTTGTGTCTTCGTTCCAGCCTTTGTCATAGCCCTGTTTTATTGCCTTACCGTGTTTTGACCTTGCTCTGTTTGTTGGATTCGACTTTTGTCTCTGCCCCATTGTACTTTGTCTCCTAGTGCCTTGCTTGTTTTTTGGACCACGCCTCTGCCTCACACCTGTCTGTAACCGCTGCATCGCTGACTGTCTTACTGTGTACCGAACTCCTGCCTGATTACAATATAAAGCCTTTTCTGATTACTCCAACTCCTCAGCCTAAGAGTCTGCATTTGTGCCCACCTGTTTGTGCCTCACTACCTGTAACTCCATATTGTAGTGATTGACACAGGTTTTCCAAGTTAATGCAATCCTGGTTATATCAGCTATTGATGAATGACAATTCTTGATGCAGTGGCATTTTGAGGAATCACTGATCACTCATGTTCAGCTTAGGCTTGTGCCCTTGCTTTTTAAACATTTCTCTCTTGCACACCCTCTGAAGATTGTAAGGTTCAAAAAGATATGATTGCAGCAAAAAACACGTAAAACAGAGGAAAACATGATGCAGTGTCAAAGTCAAAAACTAGAATTTGTGGCTGGGCTTAACAAAGGTTGTTCACATACAATCCTTACACTGTCTGACAAAAGGCATCACACCATGAAAAAGATTTTACCAGGACAAACAATGGGAGAAAGCAGCCCTGAAAATTATGGTTAGTCTGATTTGTGGCATGACTTTGTGGATATATAATTAGTTTGATGCCATAACATGGAATTTTAATTTGTGTTGTAATGTATGAGGACAATTTGCTTGTGCATAAGTCATAGTTCATGAATAGTTATAGTATCAGGATTCCAAATGGAGTTTGGTATTTTTAGACAACCTATCAGCCACTGTATGAAAAGTGACATCCAGTTTTAAACTTTCTTGAATTATTTAGGAGCACGACTGAGAGACCTGCTTATTTGGAAACAGTAAAGTTTCACATCAACCCGAGGCTCCTGCAATTCATACACTTTATGCCTCTGAGCATTTCCCTACCTTCATTCTAAGGGTTTTCTACCACTGTTTACTTCTCTGAGTGAGACCTTATTCTTGGCAAACATGCAAACTGTCTCCTTATGTCTGAAATGCAAAGCGCGCCAAGCTGCCGTCTCTCGGTCTGAACACAGATTTGATACCCTCAAGGTGACAGGAGGAGATCTGTTGCAGGTGTCGGAGGCATCATCAGGGTTGTCAGAAAGGATCTCACCGCGTTGCTCAGATCTGCGCACAGCTTAGACATATTTAGGATACAGACAAACAGAGAAACACTCAAACTTCTCGGCACATTCATGAATAAAATGTTTGGCGGAGATAAGTTGCTGAGGTTTTTAGATAGATCTTAGCCACCTGCATATTTAAAGGCGCATTAGATATTAATGCGCCAGGAGTGGCTTTAGCCAACAAAGAGCGCGGACAGGCTATAGGTGTCACTGCAGACGCGGCTATGAGCGCCACCCATCGTAGCTGTCGCGAGTTCTGAGCGCCACCCAGCCCCCTTTGTAGGACACATCGTAAGTCAGATGTTCAGAATGCACGGGGCATTGTCTGCCTGGATGTACGATGGGCTGGCAGCAAAAGGTGACATCTGGTGACTAATGTGCTCAGATGTGAATGTTGCTCCCTCAGTTCTCCAGGCAGCAGCTGCTCCGTAAAGGCACAAATGAGACAAGCAGAGCGACAGAGACACACAGCCAGGTTAGAGATAGCGGAGAGGGGGGTGGTCGCTGGCCTGTGATGGGGGGTAGGGCACCGGGTTTGATACGTCATGCATGGCAGTGTGTTTTCTTCCAAGCCAACCCCTCTGACTGTGAAGGGGTGTGTATTTTGGCGGGGTGGGGGTTGTCAGGGGAAATCAATGACTTTCTGTCTGATTTTGGAGGAGGTATACCAGAAATCCCCTTGCTCCTGACCGCCTCTCCGTGCACACACAGTTCCACAAAGAGACCACACAAAGCTGAACAAGCACTTGTTTTGATCTGCTTTGTCTTTTCTGCAACCAAATGCGTTTACATCTCAGACGACCGACTGCAGGATTGACTTTTAATTCCGCATGAACGGGCTCATGAGTGGCCTCAACCCCAAGTACAAAATGGTGTCCTCTGCTGAAGTGTAGTGGTAAGTTACACTGGTGTTGTGTGACAGTCTGAGGCTTTCTTTTGTAAGTATATGTGCGGTATTGTTTCCAGTCCTGTGTGTCCGTCTGGCCAAAATAAATCAGACTTTTGCTTCAATTTATACCAAATTTGTTATAAATTTTCAGGGTTAATCAAGGACAAAGTGATTTGACGTACAGAAAACGTGATTAAAAGTCAAAATATTCATCCCAGTATAGCATAGATACTGAGGATATTTACTATGAAACACTGCAACGAAGTCACACATCACCTTTGTATTATGACTGTATGACATTGAGTAAAGACAGGTCCAACTCATTTAGCAGGGCTAGTTTGAGAAACTGGTGTCTTCCCTCACTAGTATCCTTCTTGGCCAGCTAACAGCTATTTATCATAGCTTCTGTTTCTATAATAACCCTATTTATATCTTAGCCTACTAGCTATAATTTAGTTTTACAAGTCTACAGACTAGGTAGACGTATACTACAGTCTTCTCCAGTATGAATATTTAGGTTTTAGCAGCTTACTCCTATAATATTATATACTAACTACGAGGTCTGTCAATAAAGTAACGGACCTTTTTATTTTTTATTTTAACTATATGGATTTGATTCATATGTTTTTACGTCAGACAAGCTTGAACCCTTGTGCGCATGCATAGGTTTTTCCACGCCTGTCAGTGACGTCATTCGCCTGTGAGCACGCCTTGTGGAAGGAGTGGTCCTGCCCCCTCGTCGGATTTTCATTGTCTGGAAATGGCGGAATGATTTGGACTTTTTTCCATCAGAATTTTTTCAGAAGCTGTTAGAGACTGGCACCTGGAAACCATTTGAAAAATTTATCTGGCTTTCGGTGAAAATTTTATGGGCTTCACAGAGAATAAGGACTGTTACTACAGCTTTAAGGATGGCTTTAAGGACGCTCTGCGTGCCGCGCTCTGAGCTGCGACGACGAGGCAGAAAACGCCAGATCATTTCTAAGCTGATGGCTCTGTGGATACGAGACCGTCGTGTGCACTTTCTCTGGTTATCACAAGAGCTGGACATCAGCTATTTTCCGGCAGATTTCACTTTTAACAAGAGATTTTGTCATGGAAAGCCGCGCGGAAGCTTCGTGCGTAACGACCGATTCGCTGTTTGAGCGAGACAAAGGAACACATCCGTTTCGGCGTGTCAGAGGACAAGTTAGGACAAGCCCAACTCTCCACAATTTCTCTGATACTTACTGGACTGGTAAGCATTGAAAGCCGAGATAGGCATGTCCCAACTTGTCCCATGACACGCCTAAACGGAGGTGTTCTTTGTCTCGCTCAAACAGTGAATCGGTCATTACGCACGAAGCCTCCACGCGGTTTTCCATGACAAAATCTCTTGTTGTGTGAAATCTGCCGGAAAATGGCTGATGTCCAGCTCTTGTGATAACCAGAGAAAGTGCACACGACAGTCTCGTATCCACAGAGCCATCAGCTTAGAAATGATCTGGCGTTTTCTGCCTCATCGTCGCAGCTTGGAGCACGGCACGCTGAGCGTCCTTAAAGCCGTCCTTAAAGCTGTAGTAACAGTTCTTATTCTCTGTGAAGCCCGTAAAAATTTTCACCGAAAGCCAGATAAATTTTTCAAATGGTTTCCAGGTGCCAGTCTCTAACAGCTTCTGAAAAAATTCTGATGGAAAAAAGTCCAAATCATTGCGCTATTTCCAGACAATGAAAATCCGATGAGGGGGTGGGACCACTCCTTCCACAAGGCGTGCTCACAGGCGAATGACGTCACGGACAGGCATGGAAAAACTCACGCATGCGCACGAGGGTTCAAGCTTGTCTGATGTAAAAACATATGAATGAAATCCATATAGTTTTTGAAAAAAATAAAAAGGACCGTTGCTTTATTGACAGACCTCGTATATTTCTTGTATAGGTTGTTTACTACCCTGATTGTGTAAATATCACTTATATACATGCTGTCCATATTCTTGAGCCGCTTAGGTGGGTAGGGAGAGTTCCCATGGAATAAAAAGCTTTTAAACCTACCATCCCTGGTTCTCAAGACCAGGCACCAAAGTGGCTCGACTCTTCTTTTTTAGATATTTAGATATACTTTAGTATAAACTAGTAGAGTTCTACCTTACAACTGGTATGTATAATAGAAGATATACCTTACTGAATTTTCATGTAGGCTTTGAAAACAGCCTACTCCAGATAGTTTTACCATACAGTTTATACGAGGGGCGACTGAGGAGTTTTGTGTTGGGAAAGTGTAGTGACACGGACCCACAACAGGGGGCGCAAATGAACGGTCAATAGATGAGCCAAAATATAACAATTTAATGTTGTGAATGTGCACAACGAACATACAGACAATCTCAGAATATCATAACAGTCAATACACAAAGGTGACGTGTGGGCAGGCTCGAGGATAGAAGACGTCTGTCCTAAGAAGAGCCGGAACCACACGATTTCCGCCGCCCCAGAACCTGGTGAATACTGGAGCCGCCAAGTCCCGAATTCCCAGGTGATCACCGTCCCCGACTGTCGGATCTGGTACTGCTGGCGAAGAACAAAGACAGTCAAGTGTGGGTGTGTGTACACCCAGTAACAACAACGGTGGGAATGCCACCTCCACCTCTCACTCAGAATGCTGAGGTATTTACAGTGATCCCTCAGAGGAAAAGAGTGCCGTCCTGCACTCACTCAGCCTCCACAAGAAGAGGGACCAGTACTCCTGCAAACACTCACAATATACAGCTTATTAGAAACACAAATGGCTGAGGATATTACCTCCAATGAAGTATGATATCTCGGCAACGAGGTGGAGATGACGTCTGGTCTTTATGGAGTGAGATGATGTTGAGTAGATGGGTGACAGCTGTCACCCCCGGCTGTGTCCATGGCGGCAGCGCCCTCTCGTGCCTGAAGCCCGCACTTCAGGCAGGGCACCCTCTGGTGGTGGGCCAGCAGTACCTCCTCTTCTGGCGGCCCACACAACAGGACCCCCCCCTCAACGGGCGCCTCCTGGCGCCCGACCAGGTTTGTCGGGGTGTCGGCGGTAGAAGTCGGCCAGGAGGGCCGGATCCAGGATGAAGCTCCTCTTCACCCAGGAGCGTTCTTCGGGTCCATACCCCTCCCAGTCCACCAAGTACTGGAACCCCCGACCCATCCGACGGACGTCCAGGAGCCGGCGCACTGTCCAAGCCGGCCCCCCGTCGATGATCCGAGCAGGAGGGGGCGCCGGTCCGGGAGCACAGAGGGGTGAGGTGTGATGAGGTTTGAGACGTGACACGTGGAAAACCGGATGGATCCGCAGTGAAGCCGGGAGTTGGAGCTTCACTGCGGCAGGACTGAGGACTTTGAGGATCTTGAAGGGGCCAATGTACCTGTCCTGGAGTTTCGGGGAGTCCACCTGGAGGGGGATGTCCTTCATGGAAAGCCACACCTCCTGCCCGGGCTGGTAAGCAGGGGCCGGGGATCGCCGGCGGTCTGCATGGGTCTTCGCCTTCGTCCGGGCCTTCAACAAGGCAGAGCGGGCGGAGCGCCACACCCGACGGCACTTCCGCAGGTGGGCCTGGACCGAGGGCACACCGACCTCTCCCTCCACCACGGGAAACAACGGGGGCTGATACCCCAAACACACCTCAAATGGGGAGAGGCCGGTGGCCGAAGACACCTGGCTGTTATGCGCATACTCGATCCAGGCCAGATGGTTACTCCAGGCCGTCGGGTGCGCGGATGTGACGCAGCGGAGGGTCTGTTCCAGTTCCTGCTTGACCCGCTCTGCCTGTCCGTTCGCCTGTGGATGGTACCCGGACGAGAGGCTCACGGTGGCCCCCAGTTCCCTGCAGAAGCTCCTCCTGACGTGTGAGGAGAACTGGGGACCACGATCTGAGACGATGTCGGAGGGTATCCCATGCAGACGGACAACGTGGTGGACCAGGAGGTCTGCTGTCTCCTGGGCTGTTGGGAGCTTCGGGAGGGCCACGAAGTGGGCCGCCTTGGAGAAACGGTCCACTATCGTGAAGATGGTGGTGTTGCCCTGGGACGGCGGGAGGCCCGTGACGAAATCCAGGCCGATGTGGGACCAGGGGCGATGAGGCACCGGCAGCGGCTGGAGGAGTCCTTGGGCCTTTGTGTGTACTGCCTTGCCCCTGGCACAGGTGGTGCAGGCCTGGATATATTCCCGGACGTCTGCCTCCATAGACGCCCACCAGAAGCGCTGCCGGACAACTGCCACGGTCCTTCGCACCCCTGGATGACAGGAGAGCTTGGAACCGTGACAGAAGTCCAAGACTGCAGCTCTGGCCTCTGGTGGGACGTACAGACGGTTCTTCGGACCTGTTCCTGGGTCCGGGCTCCGTGCCAGGGCCTCCCGGACGGTCTTCTCCACGTCCCAGGTGAGGGTGGCCACGATAGTGGACTCAGGCAGGATGGGCTCTGGTGGATCCGACAGTGCAGTTTTGACCTCCTCTTCATGTACCCGGGACAAGGCATCTGACCTCTGGTTCTTGGTCCCGGGGCGATAGGTGATCCGGAAATCAAAACGCCCGAAGAACAGTGACCAGCGGGCTTGCCTGGGGTTCAGCCGCTTGGCGGTCCTGATATACTCCAGGTTCCGATGGTCAGTGAAAACCGTGAATGGCACAGACGCTCCCTCCAACAGGTGTCTCCACTCCTCAAGAGCCTCTTTCACTGCAAGGAGTTCTCGATTGCCGACGTCATAGTTCCGTTCAGCCGGGGTCAACCTGCGTGAAAAGTAGGCACACGGGTGAAGTACCTTATCGGTCTCTCCGCTCTGGGACAGCACGGCTCCTATCCCTGAGTCAGAGGCGTCCACTTCAACCATGAACTGGCGGCTAGGGTCGGGCTGCACCAAAACTGGCGCAGTAGAGAACCGTCGTTTCAACTCCTTGAATGCGGCTTCGCACCAATCCGACCAGGTGAAGGGGACTTTTGGAGAGGTCAGGGCTGTCAGGGGGCTAACTACCTGACTGTAGCCCTTAATGAACCTCCTATAGAAATTAGCGAAGCCGAGGAACTGTTGCAGCTTCCTACGGCTTGTTGGTTGGGGCCACCGCCGCAACCTTGGCCGGATCAGGGGCGACGGAGTTAGAGGAGATGATAAACCCCAGGAAGGACAAAGACGTGCGGTGAAACTCGCACTTCTCGCCCTTCACAAACAGTCGGTTCTCTAACAACCGCTGCAGGACCTGACGTACATGCTGGACATGGGTCTCAGGATCCGGAGAAAAGATGAGAATATCGTCCAGATATACGAAGACGAATCGGTGCAGGAAGTCCCGCAAGACGTCGTTAACCAAGGCTTGGAACGTCGCGGGGGCGTTGGTGAGGCCGAACGGCATGACCAGGTACTCAAAGTGACCTAATGGGTTGTTAAATGCCGTCTTCCATTCCTCTCCCTTCCGGATCCGAACCAGGTGATACGCATTTCTAAGATCCAGCTTAGTAAAGATTTTGGCTCCATGCAGGGGGGTGAACACGGAATCTAACAATGGCAACGGGTATCGGTTGCGAACCGTAATCTCATTCAGCCCCCTGTAATCAATACATGGACGAAGTCCGCCATCTTTCTTGCCCACAAAAAAGAAACCTGCCCCCATCGGGGAGGTGGAGTTCCGGATCAGCCCGGCAGCTAATGAGTCCCGGATGTAGGTCTCCATTGATTCGCGCTCAGGTCGTGAGAGGTTGTACAGCCTGCTGGACGGGAACTCAGCGCCTGGAACCAAATCAATGGCACAATCATACGGACGGTGCGGGGGAAGGGTGAGTGCCAGATCCTTACTGAAGACGTCAGCAAGATTGTGGTACTCAACCAACACTGCCGTCAGATTGGGAGGGACTTTGACCTCCTCCTTAGCCTGTGAACCGGGAGGAACCGAGGATCCTAAACACCCCCGATGGCAGGTTTCGCTCCACTGAACCACCACCCCAGACGGCCAATCAATCCGGGGATTGTGCTTCAACATCCATGGGATGCCCAAAATCACGCGGGAGGTAGAAGGAGTTACAAAAAACTCAATCTCCTCCCGATGGTTTCCAGACACCACCAGAGTTACTGGTTGTGTCTTGTGTGTGAGTAAAGGGAGGAGGGTGCCATCTAGTGCCCGCACCTGCAACGGCGAAGGAAGCGCCACCAGAGGGAGCCCTACCTCCCTTGCCCATCTGCTGTCTAGCAGATTCCCTTCTGACCCCGTGTCCACCAGTGCTCGGGCTTGAAGGGTTAAATCCCCGCTCAGGATTGTGACTGGGAGTCGTGTGGCAATTTGTGTGTGTCTCACTTGAATGTTTTGACCCCCCCTTAGCCCAGTCTCTAAGGGCGAGTGTTGTCGTTTTGGCCGTTTGGGGCAGTTTCTCTGTGTGTGCTCAGTTGAGCTGCAGAGAAAACACTCTCCACGGATCAGCCTCCCCATTTTGGCCCTGTGCGTTTCCCTAACAACGTCAGCAGGGGGAGCTGTTGCCCCACAAAGCGCTGCAGCTGTGGAGCGTGGGGAGGGCGGCCCCTTTTCGAACCCGGAAGGGAGAGGGGCGGCGCGTATCTGGTCACGTCCTTCGCCTCGCTCCCGACGGCGTTCCTCCAACCGATTGTCTAACCGTATAACGAGATCGATAAGCCCATCTAAATCCCGTGGTTCCTCCTTAGCTACCAGCTGCTCCTTCAGAACCAACGACAGTCCGTTTATGAAGGCGTCGCGGAGCACAACGTTATTCCAGCCGGACCTCGCAGCCGCGATGCGGAAGTTGACTGCATAAGCGGCTGTGCTCTCGCGTCCCTGTCTCATTGACAGCAGCACGGTTGAAGCGGTCTCTCCTCTGTTAGGGTGATCAAACACTGTTCTGAACTCCCCCACAAACCCAGTGTATGCTGATAACAACCGTGAGTTCTGTTCCCAGAGCGCTGTAGCCCAGGCGCGTGCTTTACCCCGAAGCAGAGCAATCACATAAGCTATTTTACTAGCATCTGACACGTACATGACGGGACGTTGTGCGAAGACGAGCGAACACTGCATAAGAAAATCCGCGCACGTCTCCACACAACCTCCGTACGGCTCAGGAGGGCTTATGTATGCTTCAGGGCATGGTGGGAGGGGTTGTTGAACCACCACTGGAACGTTTATATCCTGCACAGGGTCGGCAGGAGGAGGAGCTGCAGCAGCGCCCTGAGCGCTCGCCGCCATCTGTGCGGAGAGAGCCTCCACCCTGCGGTTCAGGAGGATGTTTTGCTCAGTCATTTGATCCAACCGAGCCGTAAAGGCGGTGAGAATGTGCTGCAGCTCACCAATCACGTCTCCTGCAGACGCCTGCGCTCCCTGCTCTCCCATTGGTCGTTCAACAGCCGGGTGACGCCCCTCGGAGTCCATGACGCTGGCCGAGATATCCTGTTGGGAAAGTGTAGTGACACGGACCCACAACAGAGGGTTCAAGCTTGTCTGATGTAAAAACATATGAATGAAATCCATATAGTTTTTGAAAAAAATAAAAAGGACCGTTGCTTTATTGACAGACCTCGTATATTTCTTGTATAGGTTGTTTACTACCCTGATTGTGTAAATATCACTTATATACATGCTGTCCATATTCTTGAGCCGCTTAGGTGGGTAGGGAGAGTTCCCATGGAATAAAAAGCTTTTAAACCTACCATCCCTGGTTCTCAAGACCAGGCACCAAAGTGGCTCGACTCTTCTTTTTTAGATATTTAGATATACTTTAGTATAAACTAGTAGAGTTCTACCTTACAACTGGTATGTATAATAGAAGATATACCTTACTGAATTTTCATGTAGGCTTTGAAAACAGCCTACTCCAGATAGTTTTACCATACAGTTTATACGAGGGGCGACTGAGGAGTTTTGTGTTGGGAAAGTGTAGTGACACGGACCCACAACAGGGGGCGCAAATGAACGGTCAATAGATGAGCCAAAATATAACAATTTAATGTTGTGAATGTGCACAACGAACATACAGACAATCTCAGAATATCATAACAGTCAATACACAAAGGTGACGTGTGGGCAAGCTCGAGGATAGAAGACGTCTGTCCTAAGAAGAGCCGGAACCACACGATTTCCGCCGCCCCAGAACCTGGTGAATACTGGAGCCGCCAAGTCCCGAATTCCCAGGTGATCACCGTCCCCGACTGTCGGATCTGGTACTGCTGGCGAAGAACAAAGACAGTCAAGTGTGGGTGTGTGTACACCCAGTAACAACAACGGTGGGAATGCCACCTCCACCTCTCACTCAGAATGCTGAGGTATTTACAGTGATCCCTCAGAGGAAAAGAGTGCCGTCCTGCACTCACTCAGCCTCCACAAGAAGAGGGACCAGTACTCCTGCAAACACTCACAATATACAGCTTATTAGAAACACAAATGGCTGAGGATATTACCTCCAATGAAGTATGATATCTCGGCAATGAGGTGGAGATGACGTCTGGTCTTTATGGAGTGAGATGATGTTGAGTAGATGGGTGACAGCTGTCAAGAGGTAATGAGCGACAGCTGTCACCCCAGGCTGTGTCCATGGCGGCAGCGCCCTCTCGTGCCTGAAGCCCGCACTTCAGGCAGGGCGCCCTCTGGTGGTGGGCCAGCAGTGCCTCCTCTTCTGGCGGCCCACACAACAGTTTTGAGCCTGAACCAGAAAAAGTAGGGTGTGGTTCTCCATCTCTTGCATTCTGAGAAACCAACATTCTAAACACTGCACCCAGGTGGTCAAAATTTAACACATTCTCGAGAAATGTTGGTTTCTCAGTATGCTAAACATGGACAACCATGCCCTATTTTTTTCCGGGTCATTTTATTTTTAGCCCATTTATTCCAGTTAAGGTTCATATATAGTTGGGGCGAGAGCCTATTGACGGTGAGCAGGTAAGAGACAGCATACACTCTGGACAGGCCACCCATCATAGGGTTGACACATGTATAAAGACAAACTCATTCACCCCTACGGTTTATTTAGAGTCACCAGTTCATCGAACCTGCATGTCTTTGGACGTGGGAGGAAGCCAGAACACCCGGAGAGAAACCACACAAATAAGGGGAGAACATACAAACTCCACACAGAAAGGACATGGTGGGAAGTGACCCTGGGACCTTCTCACTATGAGGCAACAGTGTTACCTACTAAGACATCGTGCATTTCTTTATGATTTCCAGCGAACCAGTGAAGCCCAGGATATTGTCAGTGACTTGAAAATGTTCATGTATCCATCCTATTGTTGTGTGTTGGGGGGTTTGGCAGGATGTTTTTGTGTTGTTTTCTTTTCTTTGCTCTCCAGGTGGTATGCAAACTGGTTTTTGTCTGTGGAGACGGTGCTGGCAGAAGAATCCTTCACCCTCATCAACATTATTGGCTGCACTTGTGGAGGATGTCCACGTGCAGGCCTAATGACTCGCAGCACCTGTGGATGATGCTCACGTGCAGACTTAAGGACTTTCAGCTGAAACAGATAATTAGATGGCGTTCTGCATTTAAGCCATGAGTGGTTCAAGCAGAACTGCCGGGAACTCGACCTTGTGACGTTCGTTTGTGAGACGCTGTGGACCGCGCCTGGGTTTGACACATCGTGCCTGTGAAGGAGGACGGGTGAGGGACACATGCTGTCAGCACACATCAGAGGTGATTGATTGTCTGAATAAGTGTTAATAGTAATTTGGTATTTTGTTACGCAGTATATTTGAACATTGATGAGAATTGTGCAGCTCGCTTCTCACGGCCGTGGTGTGCGGACTGATGATCCTCCACCTGTTGTGAGAAGCTGCTCATTTACATAAAGCTTAAAGTCAGACCTGAATGTGTTGCTGATAGCGTGTGCCTTTGAAGGATATTAGTTGTAGCTGTTGACTTACCTCACCTCTTCTATCCTTCACAGAGTCAGTTTGTCGTGTCCACCTGGGGAGTGTTTGGCGGTGAATTTGAGTCCAGAAGAGCCGGGCTTCGATCCCTTTGGGTGCTGGAGAGCGCGCCGTCCTTCACTCCGCCAGACAAGCCATTTATTATGTTGTACACAATTATTGCACAGAAAGGGAAATAAATGTTTTGTTTTTGGAACCGCTTTCTGGTTATTTAGCGCTGGGTTCAGTCAGGCCTTGAGTGAGATGTGGTCCCGCCCTCTCGGCTGAATTCCTTTGTTTCACACGCTGCTCGAGACAGCACGTGTTGCTTTATCAAACTTTTTTCTGGACCTGTGAGGAATATCCGAGTGGACACCATTCGAGAAATTAAGCTGGTTTTCGGTGAAAAGTTTGACGGCTGATGAGAGATTATGGGGTGTTTCTGTCGCTGTAAGGACTTCCCACGGAGCAGGACGTCCTGCAGCGCTTCCAGGTGCCATCGTCGGCCTGTTTCAAGCTGAAATCATCCTAATTTAAGGCTCTGTTGACCCAGGACATCGTGAGAGAACAGAGAAGATTCAGAAGAGGCCGGTATGAGGACTTTATGCGGACATTCCACTGTTTAAGGACATTTTGTAATGAAAGACGTGCGTGCAAATTCGCCGAGTCGTTTCCGTGACGACTCGGTGAATCTGTGTGCGCCGCGACAGGAAAAACACCTCCGTGTTGAAAACCATTTGTAAAATTCAGGCGGCTTTTGATGGCTTTCAACAAGTGAGTAACTGAGAAATTGTTTAACAGCTTGGGCATGTTCCAACTTGTCCGTTAAGGTTTCCAACGGAGGTGTTTTTCCTGTCGCGACCCCCCGCGGTCAGGTCCGGCCCGACATGCGACTCATCCCGCACGTTCTTTCATTACAAAATGTCCGTTAACAATGGAATGTCCGAATAAACTCCTCATGCCGACTTCTTGTGAAAGTTCTCTGTTCTCTGATGACTTACTGGGTCAACAGAGCCTGAAATGTGGAAGTTTTCAACTTGAAACGGTGAGACGGTGCCGCCTCGAAGCGCAGATCACCGTCAGGCGTCGTGGGCTGTCCTTAAAGCGACAGTTACAGACCAAAATCTCTCATCAGCCGTTAAAATTTTTACCGAAAACCAGCTGAATTTATCGAATGGTGTCCACTCAGTTGTGCCTCACAGTTTTGAAAAAATTTTGATCAAGCAAAGCAGCAGTCTCTGAGCCATTCCTAAACAATGAAAAAATCGACGAGAGGGTGGGCGACTCCTCACTCAAAGACTGCCCACAGGCGAATGACGTAACCGACAGGCGTGAAAAAATTTTCGCATGCCCACGAGGGTTCAAGCATGTCTGATGTAATCACACGTGATTTAAATCCATATGGTTTTTAAAAAAAATAATAAGGTCGGATACTTTTCTAATAGACCTCGTATGTGTTAGTCAAGAATTAAATGGTACAATTTGGACAGTTATTTAATGTCAAAGCCTCATGGAACCATAAGTTAGGATCTTGCTGAATTGTGTGGAATTAATTTTCATGATCCCAAGGTTCCATTGGACCTTTAGAACCAAAGTTAATTCATTCCTAGGTGTTTATGTAGGGCTCCTTTTTCAATAATGTAAGTCGTACTCCATCAAACTTGTTATATTTTGGTCCAATAGACTGTACAATTGCTCTTAGTACCATGAATCTGACTTGTGGAATCCAAAATTGTACTCCTCAAAAATACTATACATCTTTAAAAAGCTCTGAGACCCGCTGGTGCTTATCTTAGGATTCCATAATGGATCAAAATCTTTCACTCCTGCCTGAGCACAACATCACTCCGGCGTAGGTTACTCGCAGCCAACACCAGTACCCATTTACAGCTGAGTGGACTAAACTGTGCAGACCTAATGTCTTGTCCAAGGATACAGACCTGTAGTGTGACAAAGGCCAGCGCGAGTTGCTGGCATGTGCTAGCACGGTAAATTTTGCAGAGTATAATATACTCCGCCAGGATAACATTTGGGTCCCGGTCCAAATAAGTTAACCCCTTAAGCCCTAGAGCCTATTTCACCAAAATCACATACTCAATGACATTATGATTTATTTCTCAGCTTGTACAAGGTCAAAAATGCAAAAGTTTGGATCAGCTAAAAGACCGGTCCTAGGGGCTGTTGTGGATGGCAAAAAAAATGGAAAGCGAATAATACTTGGTAGGAATAAATGAGATTTTTTTCCCAAAAAATGAATTCTGATTTATTTCTTATTTGCTTGGCATTTCAGCTGTAGTTGAGTTGATATGTGATTGAAGTGGATACTTTGTAAAGGAGGACTT
The DNA here is from genome assembly GCF_902500255.1 of Thalassophryne amazonica. Lineage (NCBI taxonomy): Eukaryota > Metazoa > Chordata > Actinopteri > Batrachoidiformes > Batrachoididae > Thalassophryne > Thalassophryne amazonica. Next base: position 25,126,381 of record NC_047120.1, on the reverse strand, counting down.
CACTTGACATTTTGATGTATAATAAGTGTATGTTGGTGTCAGCATTGGGTAGTTATGAGTGTTCAAATGTTCCAAAACAGGGCAAGTCCCCAAATTTGGGGACTCTAGGGTTTAAGAGGTTAAATACACTCTACTCTGTCATGCTGTGAATGACTCTTATTGGAGTTGAAAAACGTGGTTTGACAAGATAGTTGAGCTGATTTCATTCTATAATAGAGTGGATTTAACTCTATTTGGACTCCCCAAAATTTACTGTATAGGCCTCATTCTCCTGACAGCCAAAGGATACTCCACCCTATGGAACATGGCAACCACCAACACAGAAAACCAGTCCATTCACAAAATTGTGACTGAAAATCTGACACTGAAGAACAAGTGAAATAAAATATATTTTAACTACTATTTGCATCTCACATTTTATGTAAATAAATTGACTTAATATGTTTGATCAAATGGAATATGGGCAGTAGACGAAAACTAAAGTGTATGTAAACTTGTGTCCGTACCTGTATGTATTTTCTTCACATACAGTATGCTCGCTGGTTGCTGAGATGCCTTAACAACAATACACAAAACAATAACTACAGTCCAACCTGACCACAGTGGACAGGAAGCTGTACAAAGCCTAGTCAGAAGATGAAAACATTAGCTTTTTTAGAGGTTGATCTTGATAACTGAAAAAGTACTTCCCTAAAATGTTTCATGAAATGAATTTATTTATTTGGCACACAGATCAACAATAACAAAAACTCATTAAAAGAACAACTTAACAGCGTACCAGTGTGGCCTGAAGGGTGTAGGTAGAAGAAAAGCTTATAAATACCCACACCTTATACTGTAAAAAAATAAAGAATGAATACATATGTACACTCAACAAAAATATAAACGCAACACTTTTGGTTTTGCTCCCATTTTGTATAAGATGAACTCAAAGATCTCAAACTTTTCCACATACACAATATCACCATTTCCCTCAAATATTGTTCACAAACCAGTCTAAATCTGTGATAGTGAGCACTTCTCCTTTGCTGAGATAATCCATCCCACCTCACAGGTGTGCCATATCAAGATGTTGATTAGACACCATGATTAGTGCACAGGTGTGCCTTAGACTGCCCACAATAAAAGGCCACTCTGAAAGGTGCAGTTTTATCACACAACACAATGCCACAGATGTCGCAAGATTTGATGGAGCGTGCAATTGGCATGCTGACAGCAGGAATGTCAACCAGGGCAAATGCTCACATTCGCTGGCGTTTGGCACGTTGGAGAGGTGTTCTCTTCACGGATGAATCCCGGTTCACACTGTTCAGGGCAGATGGCAGACAGCGTGTGTGGCGTCGTGTGGGTGAGCGGTTTTCTGATGTCAATGTTGTGGATCGAGTGGCCCATGGTGGCGGTGGGGTTATGGTATGGGCAGGCGTCTGTTATGGACGAAGAACACAGGTGCATTTTATTGATGGCATTTTGAATGCACAGAGATACCGTGACGAGATCCTGAGGCCCATTGTTGTGCCATACAGCCAAGAACATCACCTCATGTTGCAGCAGGATAATGCACGGCCCCATGTTGCAAGGATCTGTACACAATTCTTGGAAGCTGAAAATGTCCCAGTTCTTGCATGGCCGGCATACTCACCGGACATGTCACCCATTGAGCATGTTTGGGATGCTCTGGACCGGCGTATACAACAGCGTGTACCAGTTCCTGCCAATATCCAGCAACTTTGCACAGCCATTGAAGAGGAGTGGACCAACATTCCACAGGCCACAATTGACAACCTGATCAACTCTAATCATATAATGTCTAATCAGCATCTTGGTATGGCACACCTGTGAGGTGGGATGGATTATCTCAGCAAAGGAGAAGTGCTCACTATCACAGATTTAGACTGGTTTGTGAACAATATTTGAGGGAAATGGTGATATTGTGTATGTGGAAAAAGTTTTACATCTTTGAGTTCATCTCATACAAAATGGGAGCAAAACCAAAAGTGTTGCGTTTATATTTTTGTTGAGTGTAAATATATATACTCAACATGTTTCATGGACATTTATTGTTTGATAGAGTGGGCCACAACATTGGTAGAGGACAAGTTCTCCTTTAGGCCACGTGTCTCAATTATAGGTCAAGAAACAGTCAGGAAAAAAAAAAACACATTTAGGTATTTTAAGCATCAAATTAAAGGCAAGATTACAGGTAAAATGTATATTTTCTTTCCCTGAACCCAACTTACTGTATGTTTTTAGTCTAGCGTCAATGTCTTTCACACTTTGAGATATCATGATTAGTCAATGCTTCCCTCAAACTGGACTTTAACCTAAGAGAAAGTTGCAGAGTTTTTTTGTTGGTGCTCAGACATAATTAGGCCCAGCTTTATGGACAAAGAAAACTGTGGTTCCTTAAGTCACAGGGAAGATCAAAGTCAGATCTCAAATATGTTTTTTCCTGCCATGGGCCCAAGTTACCATATGCTTTTGATTTAATGTTAATACTGCTCACGATTTTTGAGATATCTTTGCAGAACGATGGACAAAAAAGGGCAAGCACTCACACACAGTTGTAAACATTTTTGAAAGTCCCTTTATCAATGTCATCTGCACAAAAGACAAAGCATAATGGACAAGCTTTTTAGAGGACAGACAGGGTCAAGAGATTGGCAGATAGGCTTTTGGAGGGTTGGTCAAGCAAGGTCAAAATCAGATTTAGGTCAAATAATTACCAAGGTGGCTTGGTGGGGCAAACATCAAGACAGCTTTATTAAAGGAATCGTTAACATTAGTAGGTCAAGGCATGAAATAGGGCAAGACTTGAAGGGAAGGCCAGACTGGTAAGAGGGAGGGAGGAGGACTTTTAAGAATCCTAAGAGTATCTTAAACCAGAGAAGATGGCAGAAAAGACAGAGAGGAAGCAGGATATTCTCCATATGTAGGATGACAGTGCGTCAGTAACACGCGACCTGCTTGATCTATGTAATTATTTTATGTTAATTTACTGTCTTAATGTATTTATAAATTGTTTAGGTTCTTGTTATCATATACACACTGTTAATATTACCATTATTATTATTAATATTATTATTATCGATATTATTAATATTGTTATTTTCTTTATTATTACTTCTATTTTGTCATTTTATTTTAAATGTACCACAATGGAAATAAGAGTTTTCACTTTCTTGTGTCAATTCATATATTTGTAAGGTATTTACAATTATATCATGTGCTCACAATGAACATACTAACTAAATAAACTCACGCATGCACGCTTTTAATATATATAGATATTCGGCATGTGAATGATGTTCGTTCAAACATTTTCAAGTTGTGTAAAAATTCATTTAATTTTGCTGGGTTCATCATCATAAAGTTATCCTCATGATTACACATTTCTTAATGCAGTTCAGTGATCGGTTGATTTCACTCTCCATTCATGACTAGGAGGGTGGAGCACATTTGTTTTTTTTATTTCTCCTCTGCTTTCTGTGACAACCAATAACAGCTCTTAGAGGAGTGTGTCATACCTAGCAACAGAGTCAACCCCGCCTCCTCATAAAGATATGAGTTTCTGTCCACTCCTTGCTCAGACTTGCTCTCAGACACCTGCTGGGTCACTCTTAGGCTACGATTCTTTGGCAGGAAATTTTAGGCTAAGTTAGGAGCTCTTTGAGTTGCTTCATGGATACTGGCCCAGAAGTGTATCTGTATGTAGTGAGAGTGTTGAAGTTGGAGAGATGTCCACTTATCTCAGCAGTGACATACATGTCTCTGGGACCTTGGCCTTTGAGATCGAGAGGCACTTGGGAAGGCCTTTTGGAACATGTTAGGTTTCTAATGTTGCTGTCAGGACAATGATGAGTCAGAAAATATTAAAGAAGCTCGATGCATTTATTCACCACTATGTGTGCAAAGCATTACCTAGCTTGTTAACTGCAACAGTAACAATGGACTATCGAGTAAATTATGACAGAAATCTCTACATTTTATAACGTCCAAAAGATACATATTGTTCAAACTTGTTTGGGAACGATAATTCTAATCCAATTACATTTTTTTTCCACAAATATGATTGGTTAATTATGTGAGATTGCAGACCATAAAATACCATGTACACGGTGGCAAAATATTAAAACCGTTTTACATTTAATGTATTAGTCTGTACCCTGACCATGCATGCTGATACGCAGATGTAAATAATTGTGCTGTCACCTGAGGGCGACAGAAACTAGTGCAGCGAGGATGATGACAAACTGCGTGGATTTAATGGATTTAACTGGATTAACTGATGGATTTACCGTGGATTTAACGGAATTCAGCTGACGAGATGGAGAAATCTGAGGGTCTGCTCACAGAATTTCCAGTTTGGCATGAAGACGCTGCTGCAACACCGGTAATCTTTGACAAGCCGACCACACCCTTGCACAATGATTCGCCGACCGAATTATAATACAGAAAATAAATCGTGTAAACTGTTGTGTGGGCCGCTGAAGAGGAGGTACTGCTGGCCCACCACCACCAGAGGGCGCCCTGCTTGGAGTGCGGGCTCCAAGCACGAGAGGGCGCCAGACCTAGAAGAAGTGACAGCTGTCACTCGTTCATCATCATCACCACCATAAAAGCCGGACTGCAACTCCACCTCCTCGCCGAGAAATCGACTACCAGTACCAAGGTAATTTCTCTGCTGACTAACACTGTGTGTGTAATAACTTGAACTTCTATTGCAGCCGTTTTCCTGGAGTGTTGCCTTATCTGGAGGATTGGCGTTTGGTGTGACAGCGACGGCTTCGCCTCACACCCCATCTCAGATAAGTGGTTGACCAGGAGCTGCACGAGTGTGTGTGATTTGGAGGTGGAGGTGCTCCCTCCTAACTGTGTTTGGACTGTGAATTACTGAGTGTGCGGACTCACACTCACACATCATATCTCTGCTTTCTGCCAGCAGTACCAGGGTCGACAGCCGAAGACAGAGGCCACCTGGGGACTCGGGACTTGGCGGCTCCGGTGATCTTCAGACTGTTGGTGGTGGAAGCCGTGTGGGACGCGGCTTCTCTCTCGTCAGGGGTCTTCTATCTTCGAGCCTGCCCACACGTCACCTGGTGTTTATTGACTGTGAAGATTACTGCACGTTTCGTTGTGTATTATCACAACATTAAATTGTTACCTTTTGGCTTACTCATTGTCCGTTCATTTGCGCCCCCTGTTGTGGGTCCGTGCTACGACACCTTCCCAACAGGATTTCTCGGCCATCGTCATGGATCCCGAGGGGCGTCAACCCGAGCTTGAATGGCCAATGGAAGAGCCAGGCATCAGCGGGAGGCGTGTTGAGTGAGCTGCAGCAGATCTTAACCGCCTTCACGGCTCGGTTAGATTTAGCGACCGAGCAGAATGTCCTCCTTAATCGGAGGGTGGAGGCTCTCACCACCAGGGTGGAAGCGCGCGATCAGGGCGCTGCTGCAGCCACTCCTCTGGCTGGTCCTGGGCCTGTATCAGACGTTCCACTGGTCGTTCAACGAACCCCCCCACCGTCCCCTGAAGCATACATAAACCCTCCGGAACCGTACGGGGGCTGTGTTGAGACGTGCACAGACTTCCTCATGCAGTGTTCGCTCGTCTTTTCACAGCGCCCTGTCATGTACACATCAGACGCTAGCCGGGTAGCTTATGTTATTAATCTGCTTCGAGGAGAGGCACGCGCCTGGGCTACGGCGCTTTGGGAGCAGAATTTGTCTTATACTGGGTTTGTACGGGAGTTCAAACAAGTGTTTGATCATCCCAACAGAGGCGAGACCGCTTCGAACGTGCTGCTGTCTATGAGACAGGGGCGCCATAGCGCAGCCGAGTATGCAGTCGACTTCCGCATCGCGGCAGCGAGGTCCGGCTGGAATAATGTTGCGCTCCGCGCCGCCTTTGTAAATGGACTGTCCCCGGTCCTTAAGGAGCACCTACTGGCTAAGGAGGAACCGCGGGATTTTGACGGGCTTGTCGATTTAGTTATACGCTTAGACAACCGTTTAAACGAGCATCGTCGGGAGCAGGCCGGGGGGCGTGACCGGGCACGAGCCGTCCCTCCCCCTTCCGGTTCCGACAAGGTGACGTCGTCCCCACGCTTCACTGCCAGAGAGCCCCGTGTGGCTACAGCTCCCCCTGCTGAGGAGGCTATGGACACGAGCAGGGCCAAAGTGAAAGCAAATGTCAGACAAAGGAGGCTGGCCCGCGGGGAGTGTTTTGTCTGCGGCTCTTGTGAGCACATGCAGAAGGACTGCCCTAAACGGTCAAACTACAACGCCCGTCCTTAGAAACTGGGCTAAGGGTGGGCCATAACACACACGTGGGAAAACCCCGCAAATCTGCACGAATCCCAGTAACAATCCTTTGTGGGGATTTAACCCTTCACGCCCCAGCACTGGTAGACACGGGGTCGGAAGGGAATTTGCTGGACAGCAGATGGGCAAAGGAAGTAGGGCTCCCCCTGGTGGCTCTGCCGGCACCATTGCAGGTGCGAGCACTAGATGGCACCCTGCTTCCATTAATCACACATCAGACACAACCAGTGACCTTGGTTGTGTCTGGGAATCACAGGGAGGAGATAGTGTTCCATGTAACACCATCTACCTCCCGAGTGATTTTGGGCTTTCCATGGATGGTGAAGCACAATCCCCGGATAGACTGGCCGTCCGGGGTTGTCACGCAGTGGAGCGAAACCTGCCACCGGGAGTGTTTAGGATCCTCGGTTCCTCCCGGCACTACGGCTAAGGAGGAGGTCAAAGTTCCCCCCAATCTATCGGCGGTGCCAAAGGAGTACCTTGATCTTGCTGACGTTTTCAGCAAAGATCTGGCGCTCACTCTTCCCCCGCACCGACCGTATGATTGCGCCATCGATTTGGTCCCGGGCGCTGAGTACCCGTCCAGTAGGTTGTACAACCTCTCACGTCCGGAACGCGAATCAATGGAGACCTACATCCGGGACTCCTTAGCTGCCGGGCTGATCCAGAACTCCACCTCCCCGATGGGTGCTGGTTTCTTTTTTGTGGGTAAAAAAGACGGCGGACTCCGTCCATGCATTGATTACAGAGGGCTGAACTAGATCACGGTTCGCAACCGATACCCGTTACCTCTGTTGGATTCAGTGTTCACGCCCCTGCATGGAGCCCAAATCTTTACGAAATTGGATCTTAGAAACGCGTACCACCTGGTTCGGATCCGGAAGGGAGACGAATGGAAGACGGCATTCAACACACCGTTAGGTCATTTTGAGTACCTGGTCATGCCGTTCGGCCTCACTAACGCCCCCGCGATGTTCCAAGCTTTGGTAAATGACGTCTTGCGGGACTTCCTGCATCGGTTCGTCTTCGTATATCTGGACGATATTCTCATCTTTTCCCCGGACCCTGAGACCCATGTCCAGCATGTACGTCAGGTCCTACAGCAGTTGTTGGAGAACCGGCTGTTTGTGAAGGGCGAGAAGTGCGAGTTCCACCGCACTTCTTTGTCCTTCCTGGGGTTCATCATCTCCTCCAACTCCGTCGCCCCTGATCCGGCTAAGGTTGCGGCCGTGAGAGATTGGCCCCAACCAACAAGCCGCAGGAAACTACAGCAGTTCCTCGGCTTTGCAAATTTCTACAGGAGGTTCATTAAAGGTTATAGTCAGGTAGTTAGCCCCCTGACTGCCCTGACCTCCACCAAGGTCCCCTTCGCCTGGTCGGATCGGTGCGAAGCCGCATTCCAGGAGTTGAAACGCCGGTTCTCGACTGCACCAGTTCTGGTGCAGCCTGATCCTGATCGCCAGTACATAGTAGAAGTGGACGCCTCTGACTCAGGGATAGGAGCCGTGCTGTCCCAGAGCGTGGAGGCTGATAAAGTTCTCCATCCTTGTGCCTTTTATTCCCGCAGGTTGACCCCAGCTGAACGGAACTATGACGTCGGCAATCGGGAACTTCTTGCGGTGAAGGAGGCTCTTGAAGAGTGGAGACACCTGCTGGAGGGGGCATCGTTGCCCTTCACGGTTTTCACGGACCATCGGAACCTGGAGTACATCTGGACCGCCAAGGGGCTGAACCCCAGGCAAGCCCGCTGGTCTCTGTTCTTCGGAGCTTTGACTTCCAGATCACGTATCGCCCCGGGACCAAGAACCAAAAATCAGATGCATTGTCCCGGGTGCACGAAGAAGAAGCCAAAGCGGGGCTGTCGAACCCCACCGAGACCATCATACCCGAGTCCACTGTCGTGGCCACCCTCACCTGGGACGTGGAGAAGACCGTCTGGGAGGCCCTGACAAGGAGCCCGGACCCGGGGACTGGCCCCAAGAACAGACTGTACGTCCCACCAGAGGCAAGAGCTGCCGTATTGGACTTTTGTCACGGGTCCAAGCTCTCCTGTCATCCCGGAGTGCGTAGGACTGTGGCAGTAGTCCAGCAGCGCTTCTGGTGGGCGTCCCTGGAAACCAACGTCCGGGACTACGTCCAGGCCTGTACCATCTGCGCCAGGGGCAAGGCAGACCATCGGAGGACGACGGGACTCCTCCAACCCCTGCCAGTGCCTCATCGCCCCTGGTCTCACATCGGCCTGGATTTCATCACGGGCCTCCCGCCGTCCCAGGGCAACACCGTGATTCTCACGATAGTGGACCGGTTCTCCAAGGCGGCCCACTTCGTGGCCCTCCCGAAGCTCCCGACGGTCCAGGAGACGGCAGACCTCCTGGTCCACCACGTCATGCGGCTGCATGGGATACCATCGGACATTGTTTCAGATCTTGGTCCCCAGTTCTCTTCACAGGTGTGGAAGAGTTTCTGCAAGGAGCTGGGGGCCACCGTGAGTCTCTCGTCCGGGTACCACCCTCAGACAAACGGCCAGGCAGAGCGGGCCAACCAGGAGTTGGAGCAGGCCCTTCGATGTGTCACCTCCGCGCATCCGGCGGCCTGGAGTCACCATCTGGCCTGGATCGAGTATGCCCACAACAGCCAAGTTTCGTCTGCTACCGGCCTCTCCCCTTTTGAGGCATGTCTGGGGTACCAGCCCCCATTGTTCCCGCTGGTGGAGGGAGAGGTCGGTGTGCCCTCGGTCCAGGCCCACCTCAGGAGGTGCCGCCGGGTGTGGTGGGCCGCCCGCTCTGCCCTGTTAAAGGCCCGGATGAGGGCCAAGGCCCATGCAGACCGCCGGCGTTCCCCGGCCCCCACATACCAGCCCGGGCAGGAGGTGTGGCTCTCGACCAAGGACATCCCTTTGTGTGTCTATTCCCCAAAGTTGAAAGACAGATTCATTGGACCCTTTAAGATCCTCAAGATCATCAACCTGGCCGCAGTGAAGCTTCAACTCCCGGCTTCACTGCGGATTCACCCTGTCTTTCATGTTTCCCGTCTCAAGCCACACCACACCTTGCCCCTCTGTACTCTGGGACCTACGCTGCCTCCTGCCCGGCTCATTGACGGGGAGCCTGCCTGGACAGTCCGCAGGCTCCTGGACGTCCGTCATAAGGGCTGGGGTTTCCAATATCTGGTGGACTGGGAGGGGTATGGACCTGAAGAACGCTCCTGGGTGAAGAGGAGCTTCATCCTGGACCCGGCCCTCCTGGCCGATTTCTACGCAAGACATCCGGACAAGCCTGGTCGGACGCCAGGAGGCGCCCGTTGAGGGGGGGGTCCTGTTGTGTGGGCCGCTGAAGAGGAGGTACTGCTGGCCCACCACCACCAGAGGGCGCCCTGCTTGGAGTGCGGGCTTCAAGCACGAGAGGGCGCCAGACCTAGAAGAAGTGACAGCTGTCACTTGTTCATCATCATCACCACCATAAAAGCCGGACTGCAACTCCACCTCTTTGCCGAGAAATCGACTACCAGTACCAAGGTAATTTCTCTGCTGACTAACACTGTGTGTGTATTAACTTGAACTTCTATTGCAGCCGTTTTCCTGGAGTGTTGCCTTATCTGGAGGATTGGCGTTTGGTGTGACAGCGACGGCTTCGCCTCACACCCCATCTCAGATAAGTGGTTGACCAGGAGCTGCACGAGTGTGTGTGATTTGGAGGTGGAGGTGCTCCCTCCTAACTGTGTTTGGACTGTGAATTACTGAGTGTGCGGACTCACACTCACACATCATATCTCTGCTTTCTGCCAGCAGTACCAGGGTCGACAGCCGAAGACAGAGGCCACCTGGGGACTCGGGACTTGGCGGCTCCGGTGTTCTTCAGACCGTTGGTGGTGGAAGCCGTGTGGGACGCGGCTTCTCTCTCGTCACGGGTCTTCTATCTTCGAGCCTGCCCACACGTCACCTGGTGTTTATTGACTGTGAAGATTACTGCACGTTTCGTTGTGTATTATCACAACATTAAATTGTTACCTTTTGGCTTACTCATTGTCCGTTCATTTGCGCCCCCTGTTGTGGGTCCGTGCTACGACACCTTCCCAACATAAACATTGGAATTGAATTAGAAAGGAAATAACCCCCTTGTGTCTGATGATTTGCAAACGTTAATGCTGAATTACGTTCGCAAATAGCTGTTTTAACTCCTTTTTAATCACTTTTAAAGCTCAATTTGTAACTGTAAAATCCAGCATTAACATCTGCAAATCTGCAAAAAAGGTTATTCCCTAATTATAAGGTGGAACCATGAACTGGAAACTTTTAAATGCAGATGCTATTTAGAACAAAACAATTAGAAAAAAAAAAAAAAATTTCTGGTGGTCTGAAGAAATATAGACAGCTCATGTAGAATAAGGTGACTTGTGTTGTGATTTGTTGCCACACAATCAAAGTGAACTGAGTTGAGGATCGAATTTTAGCCATGAATCATTGATGGCTTCTGAAGCTTTGTTGAGGAGGCTGTGTTTCGGCTCCATAATATTGTCACTTTGATTTGTGTCCTTTTGTCTTGCCGATGGACTCTCGTCCATCACATTTTGGATTAACGTCCTCAAACGTGTGGACATTTGTGGCATTCAAAAGGACTCGCTGCTTCTTAGAGGACACTTGAGCCCAACTTAAAAAGGCGGGGGCTGTTTTCGATTAGGAGGCGGTAGACTGCTTTACATTTGATGAACAAAATGTGCGCATGCATTCCACAAAGAATGTTAATGAAACACATTCCTCCTTGTGTCTCATGGAAACCGGCTTGGATTTAGGCATAAGGAGGTGGAAAGGCACCGGGCTTCCCCTTATATGTCTTTTATGGATAAAGTGGCTCATACAAGATGCAGGACTGAAAGACTGATGATCAAGGAAAGAAACATTTTTGTGAAATGACGGTGTTGAGTAGAGGTGGGTGGATCGATCCTAATATCGATAATTTCGATACCAACGCTGGTATTAATATTGAACGATCCTCGTGTAAAAGATCAATACTCAAGCTTTTTTTCTCTCCCGCATGCACTGACTGCTACACACGCAGATTCATCAAAGTCTACTCTCTGTCTGTAAGAGCAGTGCTGCGCTGTGTCACACAACACGGAGCAGCGCACCCTTGTATTGTGGTTTGTCAGCCCTCTACCTCAGGAGATTTTAAGTTGTGTTGAGTGATTTTTTTTAAACAAAAATGTTGATTGTGATAATAAAGTATTTTGTTGTCACGTACAATGTTTGGTGAAATTCTATTAGATCCTTTGGATCGATGAAGCTTAAATACACTCATCAAAAATATAAACACAACACTTTTGGTTTTGCTCCCATTTTGTATGAGATGAACTCAAAGATCTAAAACTTTTTCCACATACACAATATCACCATTTCCCTCAAATATTGTTCACAAACCAGTCTAAATCTGTGATAGTGAGCACTTCTCCTTTGCTGAGATAATCCATCCCACCTCACAGGTGTGCCATAACAAGATGCTGATTAGACACCATGATTAGTGCACAGGTGTGCCTTAGACTGCCCACAATAAAAGGCCACTCTGAAAGGTGCAGTTTTGTTTTATTGGGGGGGGATACCAGTCAGTATCTGGTGTGACCACCATTTGCCTCATGCAGTGCAACACATCTTCTTCTCATAGAGTTGATCAGGTTGTCAATTGTGGCCTGTGGAATGTTGGTCCACTCCTCTTCAATGGCTGTGCGAAGTTGCTGGATATTGGCAGGAACTGGTACACGCTGTCGGATACGCCGGTCCAGAGCATCCCAAACATGCTCAGTGGGTGACATGTCCGGTGAGTTTGCCGGCCATGCAAGAACTGGGACATTTTCAGCTTCCAAGAATTGTGTACAGATCCTTGCAACATGGGGCCGTGCATTATCCTGCTGCAACATGAGGTGATGTTCTTGGATGTATGGCACAACAATGGGCCTCAGGATCTCGTCACGGTATCTCTGTGCATTCAAAATGCCATCAATAAAATGCACCTGTGTTCTTCGTCCATAACAGACGCCTGCCCATACCATAACCCCACCGCCACCATGGGCCACTCGATCCACAACATTGACATCAGAAAACCGCTCACCCACACGACGCCACACACGCTGTCTGCCATCTGCCCTGGACAGTGTGAACCGGGATTCATCCGTGAAGAGAACACCTCTCCAACGTGCCAAACGCCAGCGAATGTGAGCATTTGGCCACTAAAGTCGGTTACGACGACGAACTGGAGTCAGGTCGAGACCCCGATGAGGACGACGAGCATGCAGATGAGCTTCCCTGAGACGGTTTCTGACAGTTTGTGCAGAAATTCTTTGGTTATGCAAACCGATTGTTTCAGCAGCTGTCCGAGTGGCTGGTCTCAGACGATCTTGGTGGTGAACATGCTGGATGTGGAGGTCCTGGGCTGGTGTGGTTACACGTGGTCTGCGGTTGTGAGGCTGGTTGGATGTACTGTCAAATTCTCTGAAACGCCTTTGGAGACGGCTTATGGTAGAGAAATGAACGTTCAATACACGAGCAACAGCTCTGGTTGACATTCCTGCTGTCAGCATGCCAATTGCACGCTCCCTCAAATCTTGCAACATCTGTGGCATTGTGCTGTGTGATAAAACTGCACCTTTCAGAGTGGCCTTTTATTGTGGGCAGTCTAAGGCACACCTGTGCACTAATCATGGTGTCTAATCAGCATCTTGGTATGGCACACCTGTGAGGTGGGATGGATTATCTCAGCAAAGGAGAAGTGCTCACTATCACAGATTTAGACTGGTTTGTGAACAATATTTGAGGGAAATGGTGATATTGTGTATGTGGAAAAGGTTTTAGATCTTTGAGTTCATCTCATACAAAATGGGAGCAAAACCAAAAGTGTTACGTTTATATTTTTGTTGAGTGTATGAAAACGTATCGGTATCGATATTGGCGATACTGGGCCTGTATTTATTTGGTATCGGATCATTATTATCACTTTACCGAGGTGTTGCTAGGCCGGTTGCGTAGATTTACATCAACACTACCTGGCTATACCCGCCCGCTGTGCATAAACAAATGACGTCATAGCGCGCAGCCCAAGAACTGTCCACAGAGGGGAAAAAAAAAACTGTCCACAGAGGAAAAGATAAAACAGGCGAGAACTGTTGGTTCCAATATGGATATTCTGGATGATTTTCTCATGGATAGTACGACAATGAATTTGGAGAGCAACGTGCCAGCCGACACAGCAAAAGTTAAGGTGAGACAACTTTTTATGTACACGTTACATGTTATGTATCTCAGTAAGTGATAATAATGCAAATAACATTCTGTTGTCATGCGGTATGCATTTTCTGAGTCCGAGGGTGAATATCTGTCATTTTGGGCGACTGGGCATGGACGGAGGGCCACTGAAAATGCATACCGCCCCCCAAAAGCATGTTATTGTATTAATACCTAAATTCCCGGTATCGCCCACCTCTAGTGTTGAGCGTGTGACAAAGAAGGGCATCATTTGCCAAATAATAGATATTTTTGAAAAAAAAACAAAAAAAAAACACACAAGAGCCAGAAAACTGCTGATACAAAATTTACTGCAAAGGGATGGCAAATGTTTCATATCATTTTTTATACTGAGAGAATACTAATTAAATATTCATACTTGCTGAACATAAAGGATAGTTTGGATATGACATATTTGCTGCCTGTAAGTTCTACTCACCCCTCAGGCTCGAGGTGGTCATTCAGAGAAGCTCCTCAGCCTTTCAAATATTGCCATCGGGTATTGCGAAGGCTTTGCATCTGCCTCAGCAAAACTCCAGTTCTATTATGGCCAGTCTTCAAATTCACAGGGAACATTCTTGGGACACAGACCTTGGACAAGTTCAAAAATGGCTAACCATGATGTTTTATAAGAGGCATTTTAAGAAGTTAAAAAGTCACATTCTGTTCCTATTATTATGGTATGAGCTTGCGGACGTTAGCGTGGTGACGTCACTTCCTGGTAACGGTAGCTGCTGACTTTGCTTCGTTTTTGGCTAAATATAACACTTTTATCATATATTATGTAATGGTTACTGAGAAATAAACCCTTCTAAAACAGAAAACACTGTTTTTGGAACCTAATAACACCTTTGAAGTGTTTTAGAAGACACATCGCTGATGTTCGTATGCACGCTAACGTCTGCTAACTCAAAGCTAACTTCTGCTCTTGTCAAAAGCTCATGTAGACATACATGCACGCCCTCCTGCAGATGCCATTAAAATGTAAATATTGTGTACGATTGATTGATAGAGGGGCTTTATTGAACATGTACAAATTGTAAGTAAGACAATAGGATCTTAATATTTGAAAAACTGGAAATTATACAGAGGGCCGTGCTCATAAGGCCGAGGGTATTTTAGCATTGCATTATATTATTATTGTATATTTACAGTGCTTTTCCCATGCCCACACTCTGGGGTATTTCCACAGCCTCTTTTCACATAATAACAGCATATTATAGCAGTATATTAGCAGCACACAGCCATCCTGAACACTTTGTTCACAAATGTATCATTTCAGTGAGATACCAACTGACAGTTTGTCACTCATTCACCTGTTTTGTTGTAGATTCACATCTCCAGCTACTCTCCAACACTCACAGCCCAGTGAGATGGTACACTTAGACACATAGTCTAAGTCACTCTGTGAGCGAATGACTTTGACCTTCAACCAAGTGATGGGCCTCTGGCTGACCATACTAGGATCATTCTAGAATGCACCTACATGCCACATTTGTCCCACACTGGTTTGAAAATCTATTTATTTGATCTTGACTTTTGCCAAAATTAATTATTTAAGGGCAATTTTATGGTCAACCTTCACTGACATACCAGGTTTGGTAGAGAGCACCTGGAACAAGTAGGTCAACAGACACATAGACATGACCTTGATCACATTGTTTGTATTGTAGCAAATTTGATCTTTCTGAGCAATTCTGAAAGCAACCTACACATCTGTGCCAAGTTTGATGCAAATTTGTACTTTGATATCAATGACCTTGATCCCAATGACTGACCAGTCCAGAACCCACCTCCACATGTGTGCCAGGTTTGGTCGACAATAGAGTCAAATATATAATATTGACCTTGGCCTTTGCACAATTTGGTGAGAATCAGTCCAAAGGACCTGGGAGAAGTAGTGGCTGATAATGTTATTTAGGTACAAATTGCTAAAAAAAAAACCTCACTCATGTTTCAAAAAGGGTTAAATTAAACAGTGAGACAAAAAAAAATAGATCACACAAATGATCTGAATTCAGATCAATTGAGTTAGAGGCTGGTGATTGTTGCCTTGAGTAGGCAGAAAATGTGAGAAGGCAAATCCATATGCAGCTTTCAGGCTTTGTGCTTGCGTGTTAGACGGGCAGTGCCATATCCATCTGTATAGTGAGCGTGCAGTGTTTCATATCCACTTGACCCCAAAGATAAAACGCTGACTACATATTGATCAAAACATAGTCTGAGTGATCGCCTTCTTCCTGTGATGGAAACCATCTCCATTCACAGATCAACATGACATCAATTGCACAATCGAGCTTTCAAAGTCACTGAGGTGAATATGTTTTCTACTGTAAGTATGTGTAGTATTCATCATCGTTATGGTATAGTTCTTTCTATGTATTCAAATATTTTTGTGTATCTATATTTAGTCATTATTTTGTTTTAAGAGCCATCTTTTTGTATTATTATTATTTTTATTAGTGCTAGTGGTAGTAGTATTCATTTTTAGTTTCAGCAATCAGTATCAAAAGAGTTGCAATGGTCCTCACCCACCTCAGATTCAGGATCAGAAGAGGAATGCAGGTGGTCATAAGGTAGCTCAAGGTCGTACTTGGTCGCCTTAGGGTCAGAATTATCATTGCGGATCCTTTAGTGTCTCAGAGTCACAAGACCTGCGCTGGTCCTTGCCCACCTCAGGCTGAACTCATCATCAATCCTCAGGTACCTCTGGATCAAAATAGACACAGTTGTCTTTGGACACACTTATCAGAAGAAGCATGCTGTTCCTTGAGTGCCTCAGGGTCACATTTGGCGCACTGATTCTTGGCCACATCAGGGCTAGAAAAGATGCACCAATCCCTAAGCACCTTAGGGTTAGAAGGGGCATGCCACTTGCTGGCCACCTTGAGATCTGAAAAGGCGTGCCTGTCCTTAGCCACCTCAGGGTCAGAAGACCATAGTTGATCCTCAAATGCCTCAAGATCAGAAGAGGCACGCTGGTCCTCAACTACCTTAAGGGTAAGAAGATCATCGCCAGTCCTCAAGCATCTCTGGGTGGGAATAGATACACCAGTCCTCAGATGCCTCTGAGTCAGAAGAGGTGTGCCAGTCCTAAGGCGTCTCATGGTCAGATCAGGTGCACAGGTCTCTGGCCATGAAAGTTCAGTAGGTATATATTATATATTACATTCTAATTCTAAGGTGAAACTATGCTAGTATACAAAGGTATATCTAAATATCTAAAAAAGAAGGGTAAAATAGAAGAGTAGAAAAGAGTAGAGTAGAGCCACTTAGGTGCCTGGTCTTGAGAATCAGGGATGGTAGGTTGAAAAGCTTTTTTATCCCATGGGAACTCTCCCTACCCACCCAAGCAGCTCAAGAAAAAGGATATATAATAATAAATAATAAGACATAAGAAAGATAAGACATCATATATATAACTGATAACATATACAAAAAATATGGTATTATATAATATACAAGAGTAGGTTTTAAAACCTAAATATTAATACAGGAGAAGATTGTAGTACAGGTATTTTAGTATGTAGACTAGTAGTAAAATTAAATTATAGTTAGTAGGCTAAGATATAAATCTGGTATTTTATTATAGAAACAGAAGCTATGATGTAATGTGTATTGGTATCTATCTAAAATAACTCTGCTAGCATACTACAGGCAAATTAAAAAGCATAATCTATATGCTATCAAATGGAAACCTAAGAACGTAGGTACTATATGTTGATATCTTATAAAGAATTCATAAACTGATGAATAATAAAAAATCTACACCATGTAAAATAAAATTGTAAATAACAAAAATAAGCTAAACAATAAGATAAACAAAAATGGTAATAAGTATATAAAGTATAATAGCGTAGTTAAACCTATAATAACAGTATTAACAAATACATATAAAAATAAATGTGGACAAAAGTATGAATAAACGTGGGTTACCAAACAGAAAAGAACTAACTATATTGTAAACTACGCTAAACAGTGCTACAGCCAGCTAGATAAGCTAATGTTAGCCTGTTAGATATTACTATACTAATAGTACCCCACTCCAATTATTCCATAAATATAATAATGTTAAAAGTGGGGGGGAGACAAGAAAAAATAAAGCGTGTAGAAATGTATATGGAGACATGATATAAGTACCTAGTGAAAGGATGTAAAGGTGGAATATTCCCGGCTAAAGAGAGCTCAAGGCTCGTGGCTGCTGCAACATGTAGGCCAGGTTAGCCTATAACTAACATGACGGAGAGGGATAAATTGTCAGAGTCAGAAGAGATGCACCAATGCTCGGGCACCTCAGGGTCAGAATAGACCTGAAGCAGTTTATGAGAACACCCTACTCCACACAGGTTTACCATACAGCACCATAATGAATGATGTCCAAGATGTATTCAGTGACTTAGAAATGTTCATTTTATTAATGTCCCGACTTTGCCAAATAAAACTGGCTGTAAAAGTGATGATTTGGATTAAAAATAATCCTGATTTTTAGATTGTGCACTTACACTTCAACCACATCTTGATTGTTTTATTACAACTCCATTATGGCTGTGTTTGTACAGAGGTAAAATTAAAAAAAGTTGTGTTGTTGCCCAAACAGTTATGGACCTGACTGTATACAGGACAACAGATGAAAATCCTCAGTGGTATATTCATGTCAATTACAGTAGAATCTGTGCTATGAAACGTCTTTTTACTATCAGTTTTTGTTCTTGAAATTTTGCCTCTCTGCTGATTCAGTCTGCTAACTGAGCAGCGGCAGTGGATCTAGTTTGGATTTACTGTAAATGTTGCCAGTTGGAGATGTAGAGCTTGAGAGTAACAAGTCAAACATCTGGACAGCACAGGATATGAAGTGCAGAAAGCCTCTTCAGACTGCAGGCCAAATCAATGCATCACTTCACAACTCTGGAGTGTATGACATAATGGCATGCAAAACTAAACCCAGACCTCTGGAGAAGGTTCAGTCTCCTGGAATACTGGATTTTATAACATTATTCCAATGCTATAAAAAATGATGTCAATAAATCATAATTAATGATTATGGTACTATATAAAAATGTAACAAAAAATAGCTTTTAAAGAGTGATTCAAATAAGGCCCTTGGGTTAATGAGGGGTTCAGTGAATTCTTGTGGTAATCCATATCTCCGCCTTCAAAATTTTTCCTTTTATCTCTTTCTTTAAAATTTGGTGCTCATTGTTGGTAAATCTTTGTGGAGCAGATAACTGTAACAATTGTTCATTTCTGGAAACAAACACCAAAACTGGCACAAATACTCCTCAGATGTTAGTCTTTTGAAAAATCTGAGTATCAACTTGAATTTTCAATAGGCAGCCAGGTAGGGGTCAGTTGAAGAATCACACGGGGGTCAAAATTTAAAAATGTTCCAGTCATATTGAAAACTATACCACATTATGTGTCTGATCACAAAGATTCCAAAAAGATATAGTTTGGACTATCTATGACTGAATGTTATGGAGTTATAGGGTAAAAACATTAAGAATGGTGACAAAGGTTACTTTCAGTTTGTACAGGGGTCAGAAGTTAAAGTTGCTCCAATTTTGGTAAAACTTGGTGCAAATTATTGGTTGAACTAATAGGATTAATAAATGGAATAGTTTTGACTGTGTTAAATGTTTGGTCTGCAAGATAAATGTCAAACAATGTCAACATCCATTGGATTCTATGACATGTGACACATGTTACCCTGTAACGTGATAACTAAGCATGACACATGGTGCAAACTATTTATTTTTTTAAAGCCCTATTAACTCAACCAATAATTTGCATCACATTTTACAGTATTTGGAGCAACTTTAACTTCTGACCCCTGTACAAACTAAAGCTGACCTTTGTTACAATTCTTGCTGTTTTTAATTCCATAACTCTATAGCATTGGGTCATAGGTAGTCCAAAATATAGCTTTTTGGAATATTTACATTCAGACAAATAATGTGGTATAGTTTTCAATATGATTGGAACATTTTTAAATTTTGACCCCTGTGTAATTCTTCGATTGACCCTACCTAGCTGCCTATTGAAAATTCAAATGGATACTCAGTTTTTTTTTCAAAAGAGTAATGTTTAAGGAGTATTTATGCTGACTTTGGTGCTTGTATCACCATTTGAAGGATTCCTCTGTAAATATTCTGTTATCTGCTGCGCTTATCTGTACAACGTTTTTTCTTTCCTTGGGCAGCCACTGTACTCTGAGTTAGTCTGATCCTGTCAGATCTCAGAAGCTAAACAATGTGGGGCCTGGTTACTGTGTGGATGGGAGGCCTCTTTGGAGCACCCATCTAGGTGTGTTACCTCAGGCAGGTCATCTGGCGTAAATTTGTACCCAATACCAATGTGGACCTGGTTGTATCCACTGTGGCAACCCCGATGCTGCACCAGTCCGTCTGTCTATCTCATGCTACATCCATCCCTCACTCGTGAACAAGACCCCGAGATATTAAACTCCTCCTCTTGAGGCAAGGACACTCCACCGACCTGAAGAGGGCAAGGCATCTTTTTCTGGTCTAGAACCATGGCATCGGATTTGGAGGTGCTAATTTTCATTCCAGACGCTTCATACTCGGCTGCAAACCGCCCCAGTGCACGTTGAAGGTCCTGATTTGACAAAGCCAACAGAACCACATCGTCTGCAAACAGCAGAGATGAGATTGTGTGGTTCCCAAACCGGACCCCCTCTACACCCTGGCTGCGCCTAGAAATTCTGTCCATAAAGGTAATGAACAGAACCAGTGACAAAGGGCAGCCCTGGCGGAGGCCAATGTGCACTGGAAACAGGTATGACTTACTACCGGTAATGCGGACCAAGCTCCTGCTGCGGTCATACAGGGACTGGATAGCCCTTAGCAAAGGATCCCGGACCCCGTACTCCCAGAGCACCCCACACAGGGTGTCTCGAGGGACACGGTTGAACGCCTTCTCCAGATCCACAAAGCACATGTGGACTGGTTGGGCGAACTCCCATGAACCTTCAAGCACCCGATGGAGGGTGTAGATCTGGTCCAGTGTGCCGCGACCAGGACAAAAACCACACTGCTCCTCCTGAATCCGAGGATCGGCTATTGGTCAAATTCTCCTCTCCAATATTCTGGAATAGACCTTACTGGGGAGGCTGAGGAGTGTGATCCCCCTATAGTTGGAACACACCCTCCAGTCCCCCTTTTTAAACAGAGGGACCACCACCCCAGTCTGCCAATCCAGAGGCACTGTCCCTGACCGCCACGCGATGTTGCAGAGGTGTGTCAACCAAGACAGTCCCACAACATCCAGAGACTTAAGGTACTCAGGACGGATTTCATCCACCCCGGGAGCCTTGCCACGGAGGAGCTTTCTGACTTTGGCCTGAGTGATGGATGAGTCTGCCTCTGAGTCCCCAGTCTCTGCTTCCTCTTCGGAAGACTTGACGATGGGATTGAGGAGATCCTAGAAGTATTCCTTCCACCACCCGACAACATCCCTAGTCCGGGTTAACAGCTCCCCACCCACACCGTAGACAGGAGAGGTGGAGAGCTGCTTCTGCACCCTGAGGCGTCAGACGGTTTGTCAGAATTTCTTCGAGGCTGACCGATAGTTCTCCTCCATGGCCTCCCCGAACTCCTCCCAGACCCGAGTTTTTGCCTCTGCGACCACACCGGGCTGCTGCATGCTTGGTCTGCTGGCACTATCTAGTACCCCTCCCAGGGACTCCAAGAAGGTTGGGTACTCAGCACTGCCACTTGGCCTGTATGCAGAGACAACAGTGAGAGACCTGTCCCTGATCCGAAGGCATAGGGACGCGACCCTCTCATTCACAGGGGTGAACTCCAACACATGGTGACTGAGCTGGGGAGCAATAAGCAATGCTACCCCAGCTTTCTGCCTCTCCCCGTGGGCAATGCCAGAAAAGTGCAGGGTCCAGCCCCTCTCCAGGAGTTGGGTACCAGAGCCCAAGCTGTGCGTGGAGGTGAGCCCAACTATCTCTAATCGGTATCTCTCAACCTCTCGCACAAGCTCAGGCTCCTTCCCCCCAAGTGAGGTGGCGTTCCACGTCCCAACAGCCAGGGGCTGTGAGCGCGGACCAGGCTGCCGGGCCACCGGCCCTCGACTGCCACCCAATCCTCTCTGCACCCGACACCCATGGCCCCCTCTGCAGGTGGTGAACCCATAGGAGGGTGGGCCCACATCATTTTTTCGAGCTGAGCCTGGCCAAGCCCCGTGGGCTAAGGCCTGATCACCAGGCACTTGCACGCAAGCCCCAACCCCTGGCCTGGCTCCAGGGTGGGTCCCCAGCTCCACCATACCGGGCAATGTCTCGGTCCTTGATTTTGTACTGGTCATGGGAGCTTCTGAACTGCCCTTAGTCTGACCCATCACCTAGGACCTGTTTGCCTTAAGAGACCCTACCAGGGGCACAAAGCCCCCGAAAACATAGCTCCTAGGGTCATCCAGGTACGCAAACTCCCCCGCCACGATAAGGTGGCAGTTCGAGGGGGAGATCAAATATAGTATTTAGAGTAATTATACATACACATTATACATATATACGTACATGCTAAATAGAATTAATAAATGTCATTATAATTACACTAAATCAAATATAATATTTAGTGTAATTATAATGACATTTATTAATTCTATTTAGCATGTATATGTGTTTAAATGCAAAAATGGTATTTCATAAACAAGAATTTGGTCAACAGGAGGCCAGTTTGAAAGGCTATTAATTCAACAAGCTGATTGCTATCATGCTCAGATGAACTCTAATGATATACAACTTTCAGAAACAAACATAGTTAGCATTTGCTCCCACAAGTTTTTCTTTTGACCCCTGCTGACCTATTCACTATGCGGTGAACTCTGTGGTGGAATGGTACTGAGATACGATATTTTTGTGTTGAAACCTGTCAAAAACTGTTTTAAAACCCAGGTGGCCTTTTGAACTTGGAATTTTCCAAAACAGCTATTCCACCTGGATAAAGTACATATCACTATTAAAATGACACAAAAGGGAGATAAATATTTAAAAATGAAGAGAAGAGTGGCTTATGGTGGGTTTGCCTTAATTATAAAACAGTGAATTATTCCAAGTTTGC
Source organism: Thalassophryne amazonica (assembly GCF_902500255.1). Lineage (NCBI taxonomy): Eukaryota > Metazoa > Chordata > Actinopteri > Batrachoidiformes > Batrachoididae > Thalassophryne > Thalassophryne amazonica. The sequence goes on along the minus strand of NC_047120.1, from coordinate 25,103,702 downwards.
AGAGGCAATCTTTTTTCAGTCATTAAACATTATTAGTCATGTGATTCAAACTGTGCCTCAAGCCAAAGTGCGATTTTTATGAACTCTCTCTCTCTCTCTCTCTCTCTCTCTCTCTCTCTCTCTCTCTCTCTCTCTCTGTCTCTCTCTCTCTCTTTCTTTCTTGCTTACATCTGCTCTTTTTATCACTTTTCATTTAATCTGGGTATTAAATTACCTCCTTGTCTCGCTTACTTAATAGACATCAAGCCAATGTTTATTTATATCTCGTACACCCTCAAAACCATAGACTCTGCTCCCTTTTCTGCCCCAACCATGGCATCATCTCTACATCTGGAGTTGGTCCACAGGCACCGGACTGTGGCTGTCCACGGCTCCTTGCAGTTGGATTGTGTTGAACTGTAATTAGGATTGGTTAAATACAGAGTACAGTTTTATTGTATGTATTCATGGATGGACGATGACAATAAAGGCCCAAGCGCAAGTGTCGTCATTGTTATTGTTAATTTCCACCCAACACAGGTGCCACTTTCATGCCCAGCACCCTGTCCTGTAAATCACAATACCACTTGCACTCCTGTGAGCATGTTGGTCCAAAGTGACAAACTTCAACCGTCTGTGACTTTAGCTGCATCATAATAAAATGAGATAAATAACAGATCAGGAGACCAACAAGGTGGAGTTAATTAACCCTCTGGGGTCTGAGGGCATTTTTTGGACAGTTCACTCGTCTGGCATAAATGTTTTATTATTGCTGTTAACAGCTCTCCCTGCATCCCACAATCAAGTTTTATGTCTCTTTTTTTCAGGACAACCTGTTCTTTCATAATATATATGTTTTTGTTGTGTTTTATAAGTGTAATAAAGGTTTACAATCAAAAATAAAGTAAAAACTAAGCAAAAAATAATTTTCCACACACATTTATTCAAAACACACAGCAAACTATAATAAACAACTGTTTAGACACTTTATAAAAGTAGTTTGAGGTCTTGTGTGAAAGACTGTACAACAAAAAAGTTCAAACAATAAACACAAATGCAAATATACAAAATGGTCTATGCGTTTATGCTCCAGTCTGAGGAGCGGCCCCTCTCCCTCACCTCACTGATATGGTAAACAGTCCTTTACGCCAGAGGGAGAGAGCCACAGAGTAATCCAGTAACATTCAAATGCAAACTAGTGGAGCAATCCTGATACTTACACACTCTTTGTTTGAGCACGTGAGACTGTCATGCGAGGCTCTCCGTCTCTTTCACTTTCGCTGTGCGTAATGGCGCAGGGCGCATTGGAGGAGTTAGGGGCCGATTGAAATAGGCCAACTAGTAAGATATCACTCCTGAAAACGATCTTTGGTTTATCACGTGAGGTAAATCTGCCCTACGATTGGATTTTGGAAAACCATGTGACGGTGAACCAATTCTGATTGGACACTCACATTGCGCACGTCATTACACAGCTTCTATGAGGAGTACAAAGATGGCCAACGGTGGATCGAAAGTCTGCGGAGTTAACTTCTCAGCAAAAAAAGTAAGTTTCTATCTCATATCATTAAAAAGTTATTTATTATTTAGTAAAACTTGGTCCCAGCCGTCGTTTACGACGGCGTCGGCCCCAGAGGGTTAATCCTTTAACATGTCAGTAATCCTTCCACTTGGGCCAGCCGACTAAAACCCATATAAGACCTACAAGACCATGACATGTTGTCAACGCTGACTAAGTCTTGGCTGGTCTCCAGTTTGATCTGTTATTTGCGTTTACACCAAGTGTGCACTGCGATTGAATTGTACGAGTGAAATATATGTTAATATCCACGATCAGTGATGCAACCCCATACAGAGTCAACTGAGAGACTTACGACCTGTAGGATCAGGGTGGGAGTGGGTTGGGACCTGTGAGATTTAACAAGGCCGATTATGAGACCCGTTTATCTTTTAACCAGTCACACAACTGCTGCGAGTTTTTTAACTGAGTTCAGTACACTTGTGCACCTGTTGGAGACAAATGGAGAGTGATGGAGACCAAGAGGGATCTTTGTTCCCACCATGGAGACCCCACTGTGACCAGCCTGCAACCCCAGTGAGAGCGACAGCGATCAGAGGCCATTTTTCGTTGTGGACTGATGTGTAAACGAGGTGTTTCTTGAAACCACAGCCTCTGTGTGCAGTGCACTCTAAAGGAAGAATAGGTGCGCCAATATTTCCTATAACTTAGCCAGCAAAGTGCACTGGGACACACCCCAAATGGCCTTGTGCCCTCTGCACAAGCACATTTTACATCTGTGCTTAAAATAGAGGCCTGGATCTGATGTCTCCTTGTATTCTTTGTCTCTGTACTGACTCTGTTGAAAGCACTTTTAAATATCGACTTGAATGTGCTCCACACGGGAGTGGAAGTTTCTAAAAAAATGTGGAAGAACAACACAGAGGAGAAGTGGAGAAAGGGGAAGGAGAGAGAGCAAGATCCTCACCTTCACAACCTTCCTGCTGCAATTGGGCACAGCGTCTGTCAGAAACAGTGCACGTCAAGACTGGGCATGTTCACTCATCTCCACATCTGGGAATCAACCAAGAGACCAATCTTCCTCGCCACTGAGGGATTGCCATGATGAAAAAGCTGCAAATACTGTTATTATTGTTGTTGTTGTTGCTTTGATTTTGAATCCTTTGCTCATGCGCTTGCCTTTAATCTTGAACTTTTGATAACACATTCCTTTTATCCTGTTCCTTCCTTTGATGTTTGAACATTTATCCTGATTCATTTGAGGTTGATTGCTGACATGTGATTCTGATCACTTTGATCAGAACCACATGTCAGCAGAATCAGGTGTCCTCTTACTCTGTGATCCTGAGCATTCATCTCTGATCCTAAACATGATCTTGATAACTGGCCTTTGATCCATATTTCTGGACATAGATTCCATTTTGGCTTTATCTTTTGAGGTTTGATCTTTTATTCTGATGCCTTTCACTCTGATCTTGATAACTGATTTGGTTCCTTTTATATGAATTCTGCCTTTGAGGGCTGATTGCTGGCCTTTGATCCTGATCATTCATCTTTGATTTTGATCTACAGTCCTGATCACTCATCTTTGATTCTGAGTTTTAATCTTTATTACTAATCTTTGATCTTGAGGATTGATCAAAGATCAAATGTCAAAAAGCAGCAATCAAAGGAATGATTCACCACTTGATCAGTAAGTCCAGTACAGGGCCTGAGGCCCAAAGGTGCCAGTGCTTATCCCAGGATATGCCGCACGAACCAGATGAAAGTCAGTACTCCCCTTAGATGAAATACCAGTCCATCTGAGGTTACTTCCCAGCCAAGGCCAGTACCCACTTACAGCTGGGTGGACTGAAACAATACAAATTAAGTGTCTTGTCCAAGGATGCAGACAAGTAGCGTGAGCTGGAATCAAACTCAGGTTTACATATTTGAAGTCCAACTCCTTATCGCACTGAGCTGCCTGTTCTGATGCTTACTTACAATTGTGCTCAAAACTTTACATACCCTGGTACAAACAGATTTTTTTTTGGGGGGGGGGGGGGGGGGGGGGGCATTTTATGGCCAATTTTATGCCCAATGATAACACAAAACTTTTTTTTACTCATGGTCAGTGGTTGTGTGAAGCCATTTATTGTCAAACAACTGTGTTTGCACTTTAAATCATAATGACAACAGAAACTAACAAAATCACCCTGATCAAAAGTTTACATACCCTGGTGATTTTTGCCTGATAACATGCACACAAGTTGACACAAACAGGTTTAAATGGCTCCTAAAGGTAACCATCCTCACCTGTGAGCAGTTTGCTTGTAATCAGTGTGTGTGTGTGTGTGTGTGCGTGTGTGTGTGTGTGTGTGTGTGTGTGTGTGTGTGTGTGTGTGTGTGTGTGTGTGTGTGTGTGTGTGTGTGTGTGTGTGTGTGTGTGTGTGTGTGTGTGTGTATAAAAGGTCAGTCAGTGACTTTCTGGGCTCCTGACAGACCCTTGCATCTTTCATCCAGTGCTGCACTGACATTTCTGGTTTCTGAGTCATAGAGAAAGCCAAAGAATTGTCAAAGTAAAGGTAAGTAAACTGTATTAAACAGGAAAGGGAGATAAAAAGATATCCAAGTGACTGAGAATGCCAATCAGCAGTGTTCAAATTCTAATTAAGAAAAATGGAAAATGAAGGCTTCTGTTGGAACCAAACCATGGTCAGGTAGACCAACAGAAATTTCAGCAACAGCTGCCAGAAAAATTGTTCAGGGTTAAAAAAAAAAACCCACAAAGAATTTCAGTTGAAATATAGGACTCTCTGAAAAAAGTGGTGTGGCTGTTTCAAGATGCACAATAAGGAGGCACTAGAAGAAAAATGGGCTGCATGGTCGAGTCACTAGAACAAGCCATTACTACGCAAATACCACAAAGTATCCCACTTTACAATACGCCAAACAGCACAGAGAACAAAGTCATTTGGAGTGATGAGACCAAAATTTCACTTTTTGGCCACAATCATAAACCTTACATTTGGAGAGGAGTCAACAAGGCCTATGATGAAAGGTACACCCTTCCTACTGTGAAGCACAGAGGTGGATTGCTGATGTTTTGGGGATGTGTGAGCTACAAAGGCACAGGAAACTTGATGGCAGAATGAATGTAGCATGTTATCAGAAAATACTGCAGGAAAATTTGCACTCATCAGCTTGGAAGCTGCGCATGTGACGTACTTGGACATTCCAGCATGACAATGATTCAAAACACAAGGCCAAGTTGACCTGTCATTGGCTACAGCACAATAAAATTAATGTACTGGAGTGGCCGTCAGTCTCCTGGCCTCAAAATCATTGAGCCATTCTGGGGAGATCTCAAACGTGCAGTTCATGCAAGACACCTCAGGAATTTACAGGAACTAGAGGCTTTTTTTTTTGCCAAGAAGAATGAGCAGCTCTACCATCAAAAAGGAGAAAAGAGTTTCGTCCACAACTACCAGAGGTGGGACAAAGTCATTGTCAAGTCACTCTCAAGTCATCAATCTGCAAGTCCCAAGTCAAGTCTCAAGTAAGCTTGCAAACAGTTGGTGGTCATCATGACTTGAGAGTGACTTTATGGTGACTTTGTCCCACCTCTGACAACTACCACGAAAGATTCCAAGCTGTCATTGATGTTAAAGGGGGTAATATACGGTATTAAAAACTGGGGTATGTAAACTTTTGATCAGGGTAATTTGGAGTAGTTTCTATTATCATTATGATTTAAAAAGAGTAAACACAGTTGTTTGACAATAAATGGCTTCACACAACCACTAACCATGAGTGAAAAACAGGGTTTTTGTGTTCTCATTCATATTCTTTGAAAAATGGCCAAAAAAAATCAAAAATTCGGCCAGAGTTTGAAAACTTTTTTTTACCACAACTGTCCTTCTCCACCAAATTTTATTTAAATCCACTCACATTCTTTTGAGATCCTCTGCTGACAAACGTCCACCAAATATCCACCAAAAACACAACGCTTAATACAATTTGCATTGCTATTGCTAATCAGAGAAGCATTTTCATTATGATCACAGAGGTTTTTATGTCATGCAAATAAACTATTATGCTAAGTAATGATTTATATTCATGGTTAAAATAGGCTTGACATCAACACTGAAACATGTAATGTTCCAGCAAAATCACTGAGCGTGTCTGATTATTTTCATCCTGTTTCTCTGACTCCCTTCTTTGTGTTAAATTTACAGACAAAGCATTGTACGCTGCTTCAGTACTTGAACCCATCAATCATGTTTTCATTTACTGTGTCCAGATCATAATTCTATTTACCAGGAGCACAGTAATGCTTTATTGATTGCAAAACCATTAGCATTTATACAACCATCAATAGTGAAAAGTAGTTCTCCTCTGTGCTTTAGTCTGCTGTGTGCCAGCAGGCTATAAATGGCATGTTATTGAAAATTCCTTTTTCCTTCTCTTGCAGGGGGGGACGAGGGCGGCCAGATCTCTATTAGCAGACTGGGATTTTCTCCCATGTGTCACGCCGACTGTAATTGCAATGTCACACTTCAAGGACTTCATGTGGGTGGACGGGCGGTCTACCACAAGAGAGAAGACTGTAGTCAAAATACCAATTAATGAAGGCCATAGAAATATGACCCAAACTGCTTCAGGTCTGTACCTACCAATGGCTGAGCCTGTCGATTGAAAATGTATCCTATCAGCCCTTGGTCGTGGGTCAGTGCTCAGTGTCAGTCCTGGCAGATTACACTTTCCTCTCGCTGGATTCTTGCTCATGCCCTTGAGCGCACAAGCAGGAGTTCATCCCGTACTTACTTCATGATGACGAACTTTAAAAGGAAAATGAACTACAGCTCTTCAGAAATTCTTTGTAATAAGATCATGTAACCACTAAGTCAATCTGCACATCAATGTTTTTTACTTATACCAGCTTCTTCTTCTTTGTCTTTCGGCTGTTCCCGTTAGGGGTCGCCACAGCAGATCAATCGTTTCCATCTCACCCTGTCCTCTGTATCTTCCTCTGTCACACCAACCACCTGCATGTCCTCTCTCAGCACATCCATGAACCTCCTCTTTGGTCTCCCTCTTCTCCTCCTGCCTGGTGGCTCCATCCTCAGCATCCTTCTCCCTATATACCCTGGGTCCCTCCTCTGCACATGTCCAAACCATCTCAATCTCGCCTCTCTGACTTTGTCTCCAAACCGTCCCACCTGAGCTGTCCCTCTGATATGTTCATTCCTAATCTTGTCCATTCTTGTCACTCCCAAAGAGAATCTCAACATCTTCAGTTCTGCCACCTCCAGCTCTGCCTCCTGTCTTTTTGTTAGTGCCACTGTCTCTAAACCATACAACATAGCTGGTCTCACTACTGTTTTGTAAACTTTCCCCTTCACTCTTGCTGATATTCTTCAGTCACAAATCACTCCTGCCACCTTTCTCCACCCACTCCACCCTGCCTGCACTCTCTTCTTCACCTCTCTACCACACTCTCCATTACTTTGAACAGTTGACCCCAAATATTTAAACTCATCTACTTTCACCACTTCTACTCCTTGTAACTGCACTATTCCACTGGGCTTCCTCTCGTTCACACACATGTACTCAGTCTTGCTTCTACTGACTTTCATTCCCCTTCTCTCCAAAGCATATCTCCACTTCTCCAGACTAGACTCAACTTGCTCTCTACTCTCACTACAGATCACAATGTCATCTGCAAACATCATAGTCCATGGGGACTCCTGTCTGATCTCATCTGTCAACCTGTCCATCACCACTGCAAACAAGAAAGGACTCAGAGCTGATCCTTGGTGTAATCCCACCTCCACCTTGAATGAGTCTGTCATTCCGACTGCGCATCTCACCACTGTCACACTATTCTTGTACATGTCCTGCACTACCCTAACATACTTCCTCTGTAGATGACCCATGGTCACACACGTACAGTCATGAAATGACATGAATGAAGCAGTGCGCTCTTATCATGTCCAGATCTGCTGGCCCAGCGTGTCCAGTCAGCCCCGCACCCGTGTCCGTCCCAACACACGTGTCCTGTGGGCAGTGCGCCGTAGGACAGACATCGTGTCATGTGGAACAGAGCTCACGTTAAATAAAAAATAAATGCCACTCACGGGATTCGAACCTGCAATTTACAAAAGCTCTGACTAACAGACAGAAACTTTACCATCGCTGTTTTATAACAGGAGCATAAAATGCCTAAAATCAACAAGGGGATAAATGTACGGAAAGGAAATTTTTGTCGTCTTTAATTACAGCGAAAAAAGCGCCGTAATAACTGACAAAACAGCATTTGTTATGGTGTATTTTTGGTGATATGTGACTGAAAGTGCAGTATTTGTGGTACTGTTGGCTGGCATAGTAGTCCTGTAGTGCACTGCTCACAGATCACCCGCTGCGTATTCACATGATCTGACGGTCCTTTCCACCTGGGACAGCCTTTCAATGCGCGCTGTGCACTCACTCGCTGCAGCCTTTCGTAACAGTGATATATGTTTTTATATACAACCCCAATTCCAGTGAAGTTGGGACGTTGTGTAAAATGTAAATAAAAACAGAATACAATGATTTGCAAATCCACTTCAACCTATATTCAACTGAACACACCACAAAGACAAGATATTTAATGTTCAAACTGATAAACTTCATTGTTTTTGTGCAAATATTTGCTATTTTGAAATGGATGCTTGCAACACATTTCAAAAAAGCTGGGACAGTGGTATGTTTAGCACTCAATAAGTGTTTGGGAACTGAGGACACTAATTGTTGAAGCTTTGGAGATGGAATTCTTTCCCATTCTTGCTTGATGTATGACTTCAGTTGTTCAACAAGTTGTTCCAGGGTCTCCATTGTCATATTTTGTGCTTCATAATGTGCCACACATTTTCAATGGGCGACAGGTCTGGACTGCAGACAGTCTAGTACCTGCACTCTTTTACTACAAAGCCACGCTGTTGTAACACATGCAGAATGTGGCTTGGCATTGTCTTGCTGAGATAAGCAGGGACGTCCCTGAAAATGATGTTGCTTGGATGGCAGCACATGTTGCTCCAAATCCTGGATGTACCTTTCAGCATTGATGATGCCATCACAGATGTGTAAGTTGCCCATGCCATGGACACTAAGACACCCCCATACCATCACAGATGCTGGCTTTTGAACTTTGCACTGGTAACAATCTGGATGGTCTTTAACCTCTTTTGTCCAGAGGACACAACATCCATGATTTCCAAAAACAATTGGAAACATGGACTCATCAGACCACAGCACACTTTTCCACCTTGTGTCTGTCCATTTCAAATGACCTTGGGCCGAGAGAAGGTGGCAGCGTTTCTGGATGTTGTTGATGTATAGCTTTCGCTTTGCGTTGTTGAGTTTTCACTTTCCCTTGTAGATGTAGCGATGGGCTCTCTTAACTGACAATGGTTTGAGGGATCAAAAGTCATGGGCATTCAATGTTGGTTTTCGGCCTTCCAGCTTACATGTAGAAAGTTCTCCAGATTCTCTGAATCTTTTGATTATATTATGAACTGTAGATGATGGAATCCCTAAATTCCTTGCAACTGAAAGTTAAGAAACATTGTTCTTGAAGTGTTGGACTATTTTTTCATGCAGTTGTTCACGAAGTGGTGATCCTCACCCCATCTTTGCTTGTGAACGGCTGAGCCTTTAGGGGATGCTCCTTTTACAACCAATCATGACACTCACAATTAGTGTTCTCGGTTCCCAAGTGCTTACTGAGTGTTGTTAGAAGGAAAGGTGATGTAACACAGTGGTAAACATACCACTGTCCCAACGTTTTTGAAACGTGTTGCAGGGTTCCATTTCAAAATGAAAAATATTTGCACCAAGACAGTAAAGTTTATCAGTTGAACATTAAATATCTTGTCTTTGTGGTGTATTTAATTGAATATAGGTTGAAGAGGATTTACAAATCATTGTATTCTGTTTTTCTTTACTTACACAATGTCCCAACTTCAGTGGAATTGGGGTTGAATTTCCATGTGAGGACAGCAAGCAGACACACGCATGTCACAGTGGACAGCTGTAAGGCCATATCTGTCAAAACAGAGTACGTCTTCCCCAGTTGGGACGTCCAGAACCAGAGGTCTCAACAGCTGCTGCTGTCAGTGGCCACACCCCCTGTCAGTTCAGCTCACACACCAACGTGTCACTGTCTGTGTCTGTTATGTGATCATTTTTTTTAGTTATGTGTTATGCAACACATGCATGATACACACGCATGCACGGCACATGTGTTGAGGGGGGAGCCGACACTCTGGCATGCCATGTGTGCTGCTTTGCAACGCCACAGTGGTGGGGGCACTTAGACAAATTTCACATCCAGCTCGAAGGTGGTTATCTGCCCACTGTTTTTGTGCTGACATCGCGATATGGCCACACATTTCCTAAGTGCTCTGCGAGTGATGTTGGATGTTCATGTGTGGCACCTGGAATTTGGCCGACACCTGCCGCGACAGGGATCGAATTGGCTCTCACAGGGCACACTCTGTCTTTCGGCCGCTGACGTGGGCGAATAGTCATAACGGTATATGAGGCATTATTAAGTCTTGAGCCTGAAGTGCAAAAGTCCACTGGTTCAAACAGCAGGATCATAGTTTAACCATTTCTATGACACTTATTCATGTGAAAATTACTTTATAGCCAGTTACATCTCCATCAAACATATTCAACAGGTACAGTATTTTGCCTCACATTTTTTCATCACATCCTCAATACTGCAGCTTCTCCTATGCTGAGCCAAGCTGGGTTGAAATGATCATTGATTTCGCAATTAAGGGATATTTGGAATATTTTTTCTTTATTTTGTTGTTAGGTCTGGGCGGCTTTGCTTGAGCTGCTGCCCCCGCGACCCGACTCCGGATAAAGCGGAAGAAAACGGATGGATGGATGGATGGATATTTTGTTGTTAGTTTTTTGTTGGTATCATAAATTGTTGGAATGATTTTTTACAGTTTTGACAGTACTGCAAGTCCATATCATGTCGCACTGCCACACCAGTGATGATGACTATAGCTGGGTTTTCATTGCATATTTGCACAACAGTTTAGCAATATTTTCAGAACATCAATAAAGCAGAATAGTAAAATGACAGAATTTCCATTAACTGATGGAATGTGACTGCTGGGTTCTGTGTTAAATGGTGAATGGACTGCATTTATATAGTGCTTTTCCATCTGCATCAGACTCACAAAGCGCTTTACAATAATGCCTCACATTTACCTCGATGTTAGGCTGCTGCCATGCAAGGCGCCCACTACATACTGGAAGCAATTAGGGGATTAAGGACCTTGCCCAAGGGCCCTAATAGTGATTTTCCGGTCAGGCTGGGATTTGAACCGAGGATCCTCTGGTCTCAAGCCCAACGCTTAACCACGAGACCATCACCTCCCCACAAACGTGTCCCTCAGGCCATCAGACTGTACAACTCCTCAATTGGGGAGGAGTAACAGGAAGACAGAGGTCGGGATTGAGAGGAACAGCAGTAGCCAGTAAACCAGTATAAGTATGTCTGGTATTTATATTGTGTATTTGTATTTATACTAATATTTGCATGTGTTCTCACATGAACTGTCACTCTAGCATTCCAGACAGTGGCAGCAGACCAAGCAGGTCACCCCACACTTCCCTGTCCTCTGCCACATCCTGTAACACTTCCAGGGGTATCCAGAGGCATTCCCAAGAAAGCTGGGAAATATAATCCCTCCAACGTGTCCTGGGACTTCCCTCTCAGATGGATATGCTTGAAAGATCTCCCTTAAGGAGATGACCAGGGGGCATCCTCACTAGATGCCTGAGCTACCTCAGCTTCAATGGGAAAAAGCAGCAGCTCTACTTTGAGTCACCCATGGATAGTGGAGCTTCTGACCCTGTCTAGGAATGTAAGCTCCAATACCCGACGGAGGTGACCGCAATGGTATTCCTTTGGTCATTACCTAAAGGTCATGACCATAGCTGAGGATAAGAGCGTAAATCGACTGGTAAATTGAGAGACAGCTCCAATCCGTCTGTCAGTCTCATGCTCCAACATACCGCCACTTGTGAACAGGATCCCGAGATACTTAAACTCCTCAACCTGGGGCAATATCGCTCCCCTGACCCAGAAGGGACAATCTACCCTTTTCTGACAAAAGACCACCCAACAGAGGCTCTTGTGAGAACTGTAATTCCAATACCAATGTTGTTAAAATGGTACATTCTGCTCAATATTGCCCTTTTATTGTATTTTTTATCCAATATTGCCATATCTCTTATAACATTTAACAATCTCTGCCTCTTACATCCATTTCTGAATGTCATGTGATGCCTCCTGCACAGTACGAGACCCTGAAATAGTGAAAAAAGTGTTTTCATTCAACTTATTCAAAATAGGTCTTGCAAGTACAAAAACTAATGCGAGTATAAAAACTTTTTTTGTGATATTGGGGAGAAGTGAGGGTTAAATACACATTTAAATTCAGCATATTAATTCGTTACTTCAATTTGTGCAATTTGTAGGGTAATGGAAACTTGCCTTGTGACACCTGTGTATCGCCCACTCCTAATATGCAAATTAAACCTATACATGCATTTAATTAATGCAATGAGTCAGTGAGTGGGTCTGCACTATTTCTGGATCTCTGGAAGAACCTATTGCCTTCAGCTCTGAAATTTTTAAATTCTTATAGACAAGTGAGGGCCAGTTGAACCCCCTATTTTAGGCCATGTTGGGGATTGTTGACATTAAAAAAATGTTGCCTGACCGTACGTCACCTGCTGCCACTGTAACCTGGCAAATTATTGGCACTGAAAGATGGATGAGATAAATGGCGAAAGATGACTGAATGATTTAATATAGAAGATAGCACTGAAAATTAGCAAAATCATGACACGTGGTTCAGTAGATGTTGGACAGACGTGCAAATAAATAACATTATATTCAAACAGGATCTTGTATATCTCTCTGGATGCCTTGTGAAGGTTCCTGGGATTTCTCAGAACTGACTGAAGCACCCTGTCTCGTGCTGCCGCCCAGTCTTGTCTACTTTTCAGGCAAGACAGAATTAATCTCAAACAGGCCTACAGTGTTGACCACACATGTGAGCCCTGAGGGACGCCACATCCAAACCCTAGTAAGCCCACAGCCCACCGCTGCCAGAATTAATTACCACAGCAGGCTATGACCTTGCCTCACCAGCTCTGGCCCTTGTACCATTTGGAGATAAGTCGCCATTTGCATGTGGCGCCAAGTGAAGCTCAGATATGGAGTCTGATTTATGTAAATGGCCTGATGGGGCAGTGAGGGGGCAAGGAGGCCTGCTGTGGAGTTTTATTGCCATCCAGCAGATTCCTCTAAATAAAAGCACAGGTCCAAAAATGCATCCTGAAATAAGCCTTTCACATTGGTATTTGTGTTTAACACCAAAAGGAAATTAAGATTCTGTTTTTCTTTTCTTTTCTTTTCAGGGGATATTTTTTGCTTTCTTTAAACATAAAACTGCTGTTGCTTTTGTTGGGACAAATCCCAAATCACATCACTTTCTGTGCAGAAGAAGACTGTAAATATAAAAATTTGCATAACCTCCATATTAGTGTAGACTTCAGTTGTACCACTTGGAGTCAAGTCACAAATATCCTACCAACCAGCAAGAATTCTGGCTGTCACAGACCTGTTAGTTATTCTTTAAGAAGCTCTCCTATTCTACACTCTTTACCTGTATTAATTGCACCTGTTTGAACTTGTTACCTGTATAAAAGACACCTGTTCACACACTCAATCAATCACACTCCAACCTGTCCACCATGGCCAAGACCAAAGAGCTGTCTAAGGACACCGGGGACAAAACTGTAGACCTGCAAAAGGCTGGTATGAACTAGAGGAAAACAGGCAAGCAGCTTGGTGAGAAGACAACAACTGTTATGATTATTTATTAGAAAGTGGAAGAAACACAAGATGACTGTCAATCTCCCTCAGTCTGAGGCTCCATGCAAGATCTCACCTCATGGGCTGAGGAGGTATGGGTAGGGTATGACTTCATGGTTTAAAATCCTGCAGGGTAGCAAGGTCCCCCTGCTCACTCCAGCAGATGTCCAAGCCCATTTGAAGTTCACCAGTGACCATTTGGATGATCCGGAGGAGGCACGGGAGAAGGTCATGTGGTCAGATAGGACTAAAATAGAGCTTTTTGGCATCACCTCCACTCGCCGTGTTTGGAGGACGAGAACAACCCCAAGAACACCGTCCCAACTGTGAAGCATAGGGGTGGAACATCATACTTGGTGGTGCTTTTCTGCATCGTATTGTAGGGAGGATGGCTGGGGTCATGTATTGTGAAATTTTGGCAAACAACCTCCTTCCCTCAGTAAGAGCATTGAAAAAGGGTCATGGCTGGGTCTTCCAGCAGGACAGTCACCTGAAACACACAGCCAGGGCAACTAAGGAGTGGCTCCGTAAGAAGCATTTCAAGGTCCCGGAGGGAGCTGAAACTCCAAACCTGAAAGATCTGGAGGAGTGGACCAAAATCCCTGCTGCAGTGTGCAAACCCGTGTTGGGAAAGTGTAGTGACACGGACCCACAACAGGGGGAGCAAATGAACGGTCAATAGATGAGCCAAAATATAACAATTTAATGTTGTGAATCTGCACAACGAACATACAGACAATCTCAGAATATCACAACAGTCAATACACAAAGGTGACGTGTGGGCAGGCTCGAGGATAGAAGACGTCTGTCCTGAGGAGAGCCGGAACCACACGATTTCCGCCGCCCCAGAACCTGGTGAATACTGGAGCCGCCAAGTCCCGAATTCCCAGGTGATCACTGTCCCCGACTGTCGGATCTGGTACTGCTGGCGAAGAACAAAGACAGTCAAGTGTGGGTGTGTGTACACCCAGTAACAATAACGGTGGGAATGCCACCTCCACCTCACACTCAGCGCGTTGCAGCGGTCTCAGCTGAAAAGGAGCGCCGTCTTGCACAGCCTCCTCAAAAACGACCGGTTCTCCTGCAAACACTCACAATAAACAGATTTACAAAAGGCTGAGGATATTACCTCCAATGAAGTATGATATCTCGGCAACGAGGTGGAGATGACGTCTGGTCTTTATGGAGTGAGATGATGTTGAGTAGATGGGTGACAGCTGTCAAGAGGTAATGAGCGACAGCTGTCACCCCCGGCTGTGTCCATGGCGGCAGTGCCCTCTCGTGCCTGAAGCCCGCACTTCAGGCAGAGTGCCCACTGTTGGTGGGCCAGCAGTACCTCCTCTTCTGGCGGCCCACACACAACAGGACCCCCCCTCAACGGGCGCCTCCTGGCCGGCTTGTTGGGGTGTCGACGGTAGAAGTCGGCCAGGAGGGCCAGATCCAGGATGAAGCTCCTCTTCACCCAGGAGCGTTCTTCGGGTCCATACCCCTCCCAGTCCACTAAGTACTGGAACCCCCGACCCATCCGACGGACGTCCAGGAGCCGGCGCACCGTCCAAGCCGGCCCCCCGTCGATGATCCGAGCAGGAGGGGGCGCCGGTCCGGGAGCACAGAGGGGTGAGGGGTGATGAGGTTTGATACGTGACACGTGGAAAACCGGATGGATCCGCAGTGAAGCCGGTAGTTGGAGCTTCACTCCGGCAGGACTGAGGACTTTGAGGATCTTGAAGGGGCCAATGTACCTGTCCTGAAGTTTCGGGGAGTCCACCTGGAGGGGGATGTCCTTCGTGGAAAGCCACACCTCCTGCCCGGGCTGGTAAGCAGGGGCCGGGGATCGCCGGCGGTCTGCATGGGTCTTCGCCCTCGTCCGGGCCTTCAACAAGGCAGAGCGGGCGGAGCGCCACACCCGACGGCACTTCTGCAGGTGGGCCTGGACCGAGGGCACACCGACCTCTCCCTCCACCACGGGAAACAACGGGGGCTGATACCCCAAACACACCTCAAATGGGGAGAGGCCGGTGGCCGAAGACACCTGGCTGTTATGCGCATACTCGATCCAGGCCAGATGGTTACTCCAGGCCGTCGGGTGCACGGATGTGACGCAGCGGAGGGTCTGTTCCAGTTCCTGGTTGACCCGCTCTGCCTGTCTGTTCGTCTGTGGATGGTACCCGGACGAGAGGCTCACGGTGGCCCCCAGTTCCCTGCAGAAGCTCCTCCAGACGTGTGAGGAGAACTGGGGACCACGATCTGAGACAATGTCGGAGGGTATCCCATGCAGACGGACAACGTGGTGGACCAGGAGGTCTGCTGTCTCCTGGGCTGTTGGGAGCTTCGGGAGGGCCACGAAGTGGGCCGCCTTGGAGAAACGGTCCACTATCGTGAAGATGGTGGTGTTGCCCTGGGACGGCGGGAGGCCCGTGACGAAATCCAGGCCGATGTGGGACCAGGGGCGATGAGGCACCGGCAGCGGCTGGAGGAGTCCTTGGGCCTTCGTGTGTACTGCCTTGACCCTGGCACAGGTGATGCAGGCCTGGATATATTCCCGGACGTCTGCCTCCATAGACGCCCACCAGAAGCACTGCCGGACAACTGCCACGGTCCTTCGCACCCCTGGATGACAGGAGAGCTTGGAACCGTGACAGAAGTCCAAGACTGCAGCCCTGGCCTCTGGTGGGACGTACAGACGGTTCTTCGGACCTGTTCTTGGGTCCGGGCTCCATGCCAGGGCCTCCCGGACGGTCTTCTCCACGTCCCAGGTGAGGGTGGAGATGACGTCTGGTCTTTATGGAGTGAGATGATGTTGAGTAGATGGGTGACAGCTGTCAAGAGGTAATGAGCGACAGCTGTCACCCCCGGCTGTGTCCATGGCGGCAGTGCCCTCTCGTGCCTGAAGCCCGCACTTCAGGCAGAGCGCCCACTGGTGGTGGGCCAGCAGTACCTCCTCTTCTGGCAGCCCACACACAACAACCTGGTCAAGAACTACAGGAAACGTCTGACCACTGTAACTGCAAACAAAGGTTTGTGTACCAAATATTAAGGTTTGATTTTCTATCGTATCAAATACATAATTCATGCAAATTAATTATTTAAAAATCATAGTGTGATTTTCTGAATTGTTTTTTTTTTTTTTTTTTTTTTTTTTAGATTCTGTCTCTCACAGTTGAAGTGTACCTACAACAAAAATTACAGACCTCTCCATTCTCACATGTATATATATCACTCACTCACTCATCTTCAACCACTTTTTAGGGTTCGGGTCGTGGGGTCAACAGCTCCAGCAGAGGACCCCAGACTTCTCTTTCCCATGCCACATTGACCAATTCTGACTGTGGGATCCCGAGGCGTTCCCAGGCCATATATTTTCTCCACCTAGTCCTGGGTCTTCCCAGGGGTCTCCTCCCAGATGGACGCGCCTGGAACACCTCCCTAGGGAGGCGCCTAGGAGGCATCCTTACCAGATACCCGAACCACCTCAGCTTGCTCCTTTCAACGTGAAGGAGCAGTAACTCTACTCTGAGCTCCCCACAGATGACCGAACTTCTCACCCTATCTCTAAGGGAGACACCAGCCACCCTCCTTAGGAAGCCCACTTCGGCCACTTGTACCCACAGTCTAGTTCTTTCGGTCATGACCCAACCCTCATGACCATAGGTGAGAGTAAGAATGAAGATTGACCAGTAGATCGAGAGCTTCGCCTTTTGGGTCAGCTCCCTTTTCGTCACAACAGTACGGTAGAGCGAATGCAACACCGCCCCTGCTGCGCCAATTCTCCGGCCAATCTCATGTTCCATCGTCCCTTTACTCGTGAACAAGACACCAAGGTACTTGAAATCCTTCACTTGGGGCAAGGCCATATTCCCCGAGAGTAGGCAGTCCATCGGTTTCCTGCTGAGAACCATGGCCTCAGATTTAAAGGTGCTGATCCTCATCCCAGCCGCTTCACACTTGGCTATGTATCGATCCAGTGAGTGTTGGAGGTCACAGACCGAAGAAGCCAATAGGACCACATCATCTGCAAAAAGCAGTGATGAGACCCTGAGCCCACCAAACCAGAAACCCTCCTCCCCCTGACTACGCCTCAATATCCTGTCCATGAATATCACAAAAAGGATTGTTGACAAGGTGCAGCCTTGGCAGAGGCCAATCTCCACCGGAAAAGAGTCTGACTTACTGCCAAGCACCCGAACACAGCTATCGTTTGCGAGTACAGAGATTGCATGGCCCTGAGAAGGGACCTCCTCACTCCATACTCCTGTAGCACCTCCTACAGTATCTACCGGGATACCCGAACATACACCCCTCTCCAAGTCCACAAAATACATGTAGACTGGGTGGGCATACTCCCAAGCACCCTCCAGGATCCTTGTGAGAGTAAAGAGCTTCTCGGTTGTTCCACAACCAGGATGGAATCCGCATTGTTCCTCTTCAATCAGAGGTCCGACTATCGGCCGAACCCTCCTTTTCAGCACCCTGGAGTAGACTTTACCAGGGAGGCTGATTAGCATGATGCCCCTGTAGTTGACATACACTTGCTGGTCCCCCTTTTTAAATATGGGGACCACCACCCCAGTTTGCCACTTCTTAGGCACTGTCCCAGACCTCAACGCAATGTTGAAGAGACATCTCATCCAAGACAATCCCTCCACACCCAGAGCCTTCAGTATTTCTGGATGGATCTCATCAACCCCCAGATCCTTGCCACTGCGGAGTTGTTTGACTACCTCAGTGACTTTCACCAGGGATATTGATGAAAATCCTCCATCAGCTTCCAGCTCTGCCGCTACTATAGAGGGCGTTCTGGTCTTATGCAGGAGTTCCTCAAAGTGTTCCTTCCAGTGCCGGATTACATCCTCAGTTGAGGTCAACAGAGTCCCATCCTTACTGTAGACAGCTTGGATGGTTCCCCGTTTTCTCCTCCTGAGGTGCCTCACAGTCCGCCAGAAGCACCTTGATGCTGACCGAAAGTCCTTCTTTATGGTTGCTCCAAACTCCTCCCCCACAGCAGAGGCTGCTGCCCTTTGGGCCTGTCAGTACCTTGCAACTGCCTCTGGAGTCCTCCGACATAACATATCCGGGAAGGACTCCTTCTTCAGTCGGATGGCTTCCCTGACTATCGGTGTCCACCACGGTGTTCGAGGGTTGCCGCCCCTTGAGGCACCTAAGACAGACAGATAGATAGATAGATAGATAGATAGATAGATAGATAGATAGATAGATAGATAGATAGATAGATAGATAGATAGATAGATAGATAGATAGATAGATAGATAGATAGATAGATAGATAGATAGATAGATAGATAGAAAGAAAGAAAGAAAGAAAGAAAGAAAGAAAAAAAGAAAGAAAGAAAGAAAGAAAGAAAGAAAGAAAGAAAGAAAGAATGGTGTGTGAGTCCAGAATGGAGTTAGCAATGTCCATTGTTCAGTGCTGTTAGCCAATATCCATTTCTCCAAAAATATTAGACCTATCAACTTTCAGTTTTGGTGGTGTTCATTCGTGGCCCAAAATACATCAGCATACCAAAAGGCAAATGTTGCCTCTCTCCAGTTTGTCTGTGATCAAAGTTATATGCATGCATAGCTTTTTGTCTTTTCTGCATTCTGCTGCAAGCAGGTGCTTTTAATTTTACACACCCACGAATACAGACAGTGGCGGAAAACATCAAAAGCAATATTCTTTTCACTCAAGGTAACGACAACATGACACAACTAAACTGAGTAACGCAATCAGTAACACAAATAACACTGTTAAACTAACATGAAAATTTCCATTTTCACAGTATTAATCCTTAACCCCAAATATATAAGCATATCAAACAGCAAATGTCAGCTCTCCCCAGTTCCTCCGTGATCAAAACTATACATATATATATATACACACACACCTCCCAGAATGTTTGGCCTAACGTTCTCAAATGTTTGTACGAACGTTGCTATTGAACATTCTGGGAACCAAAATGTTTCTAAGAATGTAGGCCAATCCTCCCAGAATGTTTGGCCTAATGTTCTTAATATGTTTGTGCTAACGTTACTATCAAACATTGTGGGAACCAAAATGTGTCTAAGAATGTTAGGCCAACCCTCCCAGAATGTTTGGCCTAATGTTCTTAAAACGTTTGTGCTAAGGTTACTATCAAATATTGTGGGAACAAAAATGTGTCTAAGAATGTTAGGCCAAACCTCCCAGAATGTTTGGCTTAACGTTCTCAAAACATTTGTGCTAATGTTACTATCAAACATTGTGGGAACCAAAAAGAAACTTTCCTGAAAACGTTCAGAGAACTTTACAGTTAACATTCTCTTAACATTTGACAAATGCTCTTTTCACATTTTGGGAACTTTATATTGTTAGTTGGGATGCTGGACTTTAGCCCAGCTTCTTGCTGGATGCACAAATGGGCTGAACTCTACTTAGTACTTAGATGAAGTGAGCACCAGACATGAAAACAACAACAGTGGAAACTATCAATAACCTTTGCATTGCACACTACACCTTTGTGTCATGTGGGAACTAAAACATCTATTTTTTTTGTTTGTTTGTTTGTTTTCCACTATGTGTAATAGATTTAAAAAATAACTGTAAACAAAAATGCATTTTAATGAACTGCTGAAGTCTTCCCATCATTATAACTGTTAAATCATCAGGTCAGGTCAACAAGGTAGGGGAGCGTGTGCTGATGATGCGTGACCACGTTCCCCAGCCGACTCAACCAACTTGGGGCTTGGATGGAAACTACATGGGTAGACAAATAGTCCAGCCAACCTCTAGAAAGCAAGAATTTAAGCAGTATGCCTAATTTCAGTCTTGATAATGCATGGCTATAGAGGCTATATGATGTCATAGGTTTTAATACCCACATTCAAGCCACCATTTTTAAGAACCACCAAACAGTCCACAGTATACAATAATCAATCGCCCAGGTTACCTAGCCTCTTAACCTTAACAAGTTTGGTAACTTACGATAGGTGGGCGTGTTGAGCTTCATTCAGCCTACCCACATCACGCCAGTCTCGCTTACACTCCATCCATTTGCCCATTTATGGGGTGGCCAGGTGTTTTGTGGAGTCTCTACTGCCAAGACACCAACATTCAAAAGCCAACCAAGTTGAGCTTCAACCCCACTCTTCAGAATACCAATGGATGACATCACAGCAGGTTTGTCCATTGTGTACAATGTACAGATTATGTGTAATCTGTCCTGTCTACATAAATTTATAAAGGCTAGATCATTCATCGAATCTAGGTGTCAGCAACACTGGATTTTTTAAATTAGGATTACAATAGGTAATTAATCATCTTCATTACTCTCCACCAAGACTCAATGCCTACATTCTTACATTTTGGAACTACAGCTCACAGATCACTGTACTGACATCTTCACAGTGCTGTATTTGACTGCTGTGCAAAAATGTCACATTCCGCTCATAATATGATTAATCTGGAGCCTTAAACAGGACAATAAATTGTGAAAAAGCTGGTTGGACTTCTGTTTGAAGGCTGACAGGGATAATCCCTGAGATAGACTTCTCTTTATCCTTCTTCCACCTCATCATCTTGTCATCTTCTACTATGACCTATAGTCTACATTGCAGCTCACTGCTGGAATCTGGCAAATGTGGGACCTTCAATCTGTCCAACCTGCAACTCAGCAACCTCTTCTGTAGTCAGACAGCACAAAACTGTTGCTTCTTTCAGACCACATAGGAGGCAAATGACAACAAGTAATCAACCCGCAAGTACAACATGCATTCAGATGTCTCTTCAATATGTCGCACAACACCCTGCGTCTTTGTTTTCTTCCCCTGCCAGAAAGCCGTGCAACCCTGAGACAAATTGCTGCATGGCATTAGCACTACAGTGAAGGATGAAAGTGCACTGAGCAAGGCAAACAGGCATCCCATTACAACCGCCACTTAGCAACAAACACATCTATTACAGCTGCTGAGCAAGGCTGGAGGTGAGCCTGCACACACCTCCAACAAGCTGCTATCCAGGGCAATGAGATTCAGGATGCAATACGCCGGGAATTCCAATGAGGAACAATAAAATATAACAAACGGTCTCCCAATTTCTTCTCTTTCTGAGGAATCACAGGCCATAGAGTTGTTTACATTATTCAAGAAAGAGTCTTTTCATCAGTCGGTTGTTTCTGAACTTTTGTCGTGCTGCCCGAAACATAGAACAATCCCGCATCCACTATCATAACATCCATCAACAAAATTGATTATAATTATTATTATTATTATTATTATTATTATTATTATTACATTTGTTTGCAGAATTATACAACACATTTTACCCAAAACCGGATGAAAATAATGGGTACAGCCTGTCTGGAATTGAAAATATAAGTCCTGTCTACGCCCGGATGCCCATTCATGCCAATGCTTATCCATGGATTCCGTAGCAGAAAGTTGATGAGGGTCAAAGAATTCCCCTGGAGGTGATGCCAGTCCAGTGCAGGTTACTTCCCCAGTGAAGACTCTTACCCATTTATAGCTGGGTAGACTGGGGCAATAGAGATGAAGTGTTTTCTCCAAGGGCACAGAAAGGGACCCTGACAGGGAATCAATCCCAGGTGTGCATACTGCATCGGCAGTCCAACTCCTTATCCCACTGAGTTACCTACTCTACAGGTCATTTTAGAGTTTATTTGATTTTAAGGTAGATGTGGATCTGCCTTTAAATTTTTATCTTTGATCTAGG
This sequence comes from Thalassophryne amazonica, assembly GCF_902500255.1. Taxonomy (NCBI): domain Eukaryota; kingdom Metazoa; phylum Chordata; class Actinopteri; order Batrachoidiformes; family Batrachoididae; genus Thalassophryne; species Thalassophryne amazonica. Next base: position 25,081,569 of record NC_047120.1, on the reverse strand, counting down.
CCACCAAAGACAAATCTTTGGTGGCCTAGATCAGTGGTTCGCAACCTTGGTCCATAGGGACCCCCTATGGACCAAGGTTGGACCTATGGACTATGGTCACACTTCTGTTAACTAATGATTGGCTGAGCACAACTGAATGAACTAATCAGCTTTTAGCAGAACAGAAAGAGCTGAAAACTGTACAGGTTCAGAGGTTCTTGAGGACAAGGGTTGGGGACCACTATCTTAGATCAGATTTCATAAACACATTGAGATAGAGACCATTTGCTTTCTTAATCCAAGATTGACACTTGGAATATGGTTTGGTAATGAATTGCAGACTTTTGTCTTGCTTTTCAATGCACATTTTAGACTAATCATTTTTGTCCATTGCAGACAGCCTGTCAGATCATGGCGATGCAGCCCTTTCATAAAGATAGATGATGCCACATTTCTCTCTGATACATCTAACTCCATCGGTTCCTTAGCTGTAATCCTGGGGGTCTGTTGGACTCTTGGAACAGAAGTTTGGTTTGGGTCTTCACCCTCAATTACTTAAAATCTAAACTGTATGGCCCAACCTTTTATTTTTGTACCCATAGGCTGTTGCTTGTGGTACCATGAATGTTTTTAGAGATTGGTCCGAATGGTGAACCGGACTTGTGGAGTTCCAAAATTGTGGTCTAGAAATGATGCTTTAATTCGGTGGTTCTCTTGCTATTCACTGCAATAGTTCAATGGATCTTCACTTAGACCTTCTTCAGGTACTTTATTTTTGTATGATGCCCAAGTGTTGCACATCAAAAGGTTCAGAACAAACTCAGCTTTCTGAATGAGAAATATATTTGTCTAGAACACTGCGTAAAAGATATAATTTGACTCTAATACTGAAAATATGAATGTGAAAATGTGTTTTCAGAAGTTCTTGAGTGAATATACATTTTTATTCATTTGGATGAACTGGGCACCATTTCTTGGGGGATACAACAACAACCATGATAGTGCATTTTGAGCACACCTATACCAGGAAATATAGGGTTCCTCACCTGGGAAAATCTTCTTTAATGTGCATTGTAATTAGTTAAACATTAAGAATAATCGACTTTTCAAGAGAGAGACCAATTATTATTCCAAGTTGTGCTACCCAATTTGGTAACCATTGGAAAGGAAAGCCCCTAGGTGAGACTAAGCCTGTCATACCACCATTAGGCATGGACTATGACTGGGCTTGGTTAATTTTATTTTCATCAATCAGTCTGCCAGTTTCCATGTTTTAAAATTTACTTATTACCTGTATACCCAAAAGGAGAAGTTTGTGATCAAGGCCCCTGGCCCTAAATGTTTGTCCCGCCTGTTAAAGTGGAATTTGAAATGCTTCAGGGATTTGGATTATAGGTTGCCACTAGTTTTCTCTAAATTAGTAAATACACTGATCTGCTCATAAAAATTGTCTGATCAAGCTTACTACAATTAAAATTTACTTCCTGAACCAAAGCTTTGCTTGTAAAAGCTTTGCTTGGGTATGCCCCAAGTCACAAAGTTGTGAAGTTGCGCCTGTTCATGTTCATTTTGCTTCAAAGCAAGGCACTGAATCAGTTCAAGGAATGAAAATAAAACCAAAAACATTATATTTTATATTGTTCCAGAACAGAAACAAACATTTATTTAAAATAATTGTGTATTTATTAGTGGGTTTGTTTCATTGTTGTATTGCAATTTTAAATATTTTCTGCTTCCAATAATTTGGTGGTGAGTTCACTTCCTGTCTTTCTCCGAACATCATCCACGTCTTTGAATGCCAGAGAGAAACTTACCAGCAGCAGGTGATTAAAGTGCAGTTTGGTGCGGCCTCCCTGTTCCCAACCAGAGGAGGTCCATATTGTGCTGTGCACCTTATAAATGTTGATCTGAGACATCAACTCATCAAAGTTTGATGGACTAATATGTAAAAAAAAAAAAACATATTGGAAATAGTTAGGTAGCTCTAGTTAGGCGACTGCATCCTTTGAAGGCTGCATTCTTTGATCACTGATCTTTGATCAATGCAGCCTTCTTTCCCCAAAAATCACAGGATGCATCACATGTCCTTTAATCCCATGAGTCATTATGAGATTTCTTGGTTTTATATTTATATTTTTTAATTTTATTTGTTTGTTTGTTTTTTCCCAAGACAAAATAGTTGGTAAATAACACAACAAAAACAAAAGGTGAATTTTGGTCACCGTGACTCGGACCTAGATGAGCGGGAAAAATGAGTGAATGAATGAATGAATTTCTGGCACCATATGTAAATAATATTTAAAAGTAAGGTAGAAATAAGTATTGAAAAGTGACTGCTAAACTACAGGTTACACCCACTATGCTAGCTTGTTGTATGCAGCTTTTTATTTTTTTTGTTTTGTCATACCATCATGAAATACGCTACAATTTTGCGATGCAGTCAAGTTTAGTTCACTATTTATAACACTACTCCTACCCCTAACCCTAACCGTAACCCCCACAACCCTCCCGTGTCACTCCGTATTTTGTGATACCTTCACAAAAGTGTGGCACATTTCTTGACAGTATCACAAACTAATAGATGAATTCACTCTTTGTGATGCCTTCACAAACTAGTGTCAGATTGGGTTGACCAACTATCAAGGTTGCGAGGTGACAAGGGGTTGGGGTGGCATAAGCTAATGTTACGCTAATGTTAAGCTAATGCAATCTCAGAAGACCAGGTCTTGTAGAAAACAGCCTGAAATGGGACACAGCCTATCACAGCGGCTTTAGCAAAAGATTAACATAATGTCCATAAGATATGTTATTAGGTCTTTATTACTATGTTTTAAATTTATTAGTATTTCTTACTAAGTCAGTCCCTTTGGCTGCTCCCTTGTTTGCACTTGGGGTCGCCACAGCAAATCCAAGGTGGATCTGCATGTTGAATTGGCACAGGTTTTACGCCAGATGCCCTTCCTGACGCAACTCCACATTACATGGAGAAATGAGACAGGGGTGGGATTTGAACCTGGAACCTTCTGCACTGACCACCACCCCCATTAGTATTTCTTACTACCATTACTACCAAATATGGACTGTTGTTAACCAATATTTCCTTTGGTTCTAACTGTTCAGGTGCAACAATTTTAATGTGGAACCCAAAACTAGAAACAATAGATGCCGATTCTACAACCCCTGGCAAAAATTATGGAATCACCGGCCTCAGAGGATGTTCATTCAGTTGTTTAATTTTGTAGAAAAAAAGCAGATCACAGACATGACACAAAACTAAAGTCATTTCAAATGGCAACTTTCTGGCTTTAAGAAACACTATAAGAAATCAAGAAAAAAATATTGTGGCAGTCAGTAACGGTTACTTTTTTAGACCAAGCAGAGGAAAAAAAATATGGAATCACTCAATTCTGAGGAAAGAATTATGGAATCACCCTGTAAATTTTCATCCCCCAAATTAACACCTGCATCAAATCAGATCTGCTCATTGACATTGACCCTATGGGTCTTTTTGCAAGGAATGTTTTTGCAGTTTTTGCTCTATGGCAAGATGCATTATCATCTTGAAAAATGATTTCATCATCCCCAAACATCCTTTCAATTGTCCAAAATATCAACATAAACATGTGCATTTATTGATGATGCAATGACAGCCATCTCCCCAGTGCCTTTACCTGACATGCAGCCCCATATCATCAATGACTGTGGAAATTTACATGTTCTCTTCAGGCAGTCATCTTTATAAATCTCATTGGAAAGGCACCAAACAAAAGTTCCAGCATCATCACCTTGCCCAGTGCAGATTCGAGATTCATCACTGAATATGACTTTCATCCAGTCATCCACAGTCCACAATTGCTTTTCCTTAGCCCATTGTAACCTTGTTTTTTTCTGTTTAGGTGTTAATGATGCCTTTCGTTTAGCTTTTCTGTATGTAAATCCCATTTCCTTTAGGCGGTTTCTTACAGTTCGGTCACAGATGTTGACTCCAGTTTCCTCCCATTCGTTCCTCATTTGTTTTGTTGTACATTTTTCGATTTTTGAGACATATTGCTTTAAGTTTTCTGTCTTGACGCTTTGATGTCTTCCTTGGTCTACCAGTATGTTTGCCTTTAACAACCTTCCCATGTTGTTTGTATTTGGTCCAGAGTTTAGACACAGCTGACTGTGAACAACCAACATCTTTTGCAACACTGCGTGATGATTTACTCTCTTTTAAGAGTTTGATAATCCTCTCCTTTGTTTCAACTGACATCTCTCGTGTTGGAGCCATGATTCATGTCAGTCCACTTGGTGCAACAGCTCTCCAAGGTGTGATCACTCCTTTTTAGATGCAGACTAACGAGCAGATCTGATATGATGCAGGTGTTAGTTTTGGGGATGAAAATTTACAGGGTGATTCCATAATTTTTTCCCCAGAATTGAGTGATTCCATATTTTTTTCCTCTGCTTGGTCTAAAAAAGTAACCTTTACTGACTGCCACAATCTTTTTTTCTTGATTTCTTATAGTGTTTCTTAAAGCCAGAAAGTTGCCATTTGAAATGACTTTAGTTTTGTGTCATGTCTGTGATCTGCTTTTTTTCTACAAAATTAAACAACTGAATGAACATCCTCCGAGGCCGGTGATTCCATAATTTTTGCCAGGGGTTGTATTTGGAATAAACGAATTGAGAAACAAATTCTGGTTTGAAGTTTACAAACAAAATGACTCTTTTATCCTACGTGAAACAGTAATACGTGTCTTCATCTGTATGTTATTTAGGAGGAATTTAAAGGTTTAATGAAGATCCTAACAACCAAACACACCTAAAACTGCTTTTTTTTTTTTTTTTGGTCTCATTTTAATCCACAAATTCATCACAAAAATTTGCACCTCGCACTCTGACTCCACTGACACAAACGCATAAGAATTCCCTCTTTTTCAACCACACTAATTACTGTGGTGTAATTCCTGACTGCTGTTGTCATGGTAATTGCTTTTTGGGGTGATGGCGCCACTTTAGCTCTGAGTGACTGAGAGGAAGTTTGAAGGAGACTGAGGAGGAGACACACACACTCAGTGTGTGCCAACATATTTCATGTTTCATCTTGTTTCATGGCGTGTACTATTGGCAGTTTACCTTGACTGGAAATGATCTGACCACTGTACGGCTCCGCGTCACTGCCAGAAAATGAATTTGATGTGGGTGAATGGGGATAAGTGCTCTTTCAGCAGTGAACGGAGTGCCAAGAGGTCTCAGCGCCGAGGCCTGCTCGCAGCCGTTTATCCGCCGCATTAAACGAATGTGTTGGGTTCAAGGAGGGGTCAGAGAAATATACGGGACAACATATGTCAAACAATACATACAGCAAGAGAAAGGTGGGATCATAAAAACCTTTTATTATTTGGCAAACAGGGTTAGTGGCGGAGGAAAAAAAGACAGGAGCCTCGAGGAGGAAGGTGCTTGATCATCATTATGGAGCTACACGCGGCACCTCTGACAGTTGGTACAGAAATAATGCTGAAATGAGAACTGCTGAGCTTCTCCGAGGTCTCAAGGTTCACTGTGTTTTTGTGTATTGGTGTAGTTTGGCTGCCGCAGTGCCCTCAGCGCGTCCTTGTTTAGTGTCAAATGTCCTGCTGTACACATGGACCCGACTGAGTGTGTGTGGTTCAGTCGTGCACAGTGGTGGTGGTGGTGGTGGTACTAAATGGGAGGGGCTCCTTGGTAGATCATGTTTGTGCTAAATTCACTTTAATCTGGTTTCACCATCAATGAAGGCAGTGATTCCTAAAGTGTGTGTGTGTGTGTGTGGGGGGGGGGGGGGGTATTGCAGGTTGGTGCAGTAAGGCAAATGAAATTGGTTTATTGCAAACAAGCAGTTTGCTGCTGCAGGGTTTTTATGTATCCCTTGGTTGCATTACTTTTTATGATATGCTAATGTTGCATTCACATGTCGCCATCAGAAAAACCATCACAGCGGCCGTTATTCCTGTCATCTGCAGCAGCAGACAGTGTGTGATGATGTGAGGCGCCGTCATTTTTCAGTGATAATGACACGGATAATAATTTACTTAATTGAATGGTACAACAGAGTTTTAGTGTTTTGCACAGTATTACATTAAATCAGGGAACTCTGGATCTGGTAGCAACTTACCCCGCCTCACGCTCTATGACTGCTGGGATATATATATATATATATATATGTTGGGAAAGTGTAGTGACACGGACCCACAACAGGGGGTGTAAATGAACGGACAATAGAGGGAGTTAAATTAGAACACTTTACTGTTGTGAATGTCACAACCACACACAGCAGATTACAGAATAAATACAAGTCAATTAATGAAGGTGTCGTGTGGGCAGGCTCGACGATAGGAGACGCCCATCTGGAGATGAACCGGAACCACACGATTTCCACCGCCACCGAACCCGAAGGATACTGGAGCCGCCAAGTCCCGAAGTCCCCAGGTGGCCACCGTCTCAGCGTGTCGGATCTGGTACTGCTGGCGGAGAACAAAGACAGTCAAGTGTGGGTGTGTGTACACCCCGTAACAGTAACGGTGGGAATTCCACCTCCACCTTTAACACACACTCGTGCAGCGCCTGTTTAACCACTTATCTGACGGGAAGTAGGACGAAACAGTCGCGACCCTCTGGTTGACAGCTGCAACACAATAGCTCTTGGAATCACTTAATGCTGGCAGAGAAAGTTACCTCTCACAGAAGTCGATATCTCGGCGATGTGGTGGAGGTGTCATCATGCTTTTATCCAGGGTGAGATGCAGATGATCGGTGACAGCTCTCATAGTTGATGAGTGACAGCTGTCACCTCGGCTGTTCCTGTAGGCGGCAGCGCCCTCTCGTGCCTGAAGCCCGCACTTCAGGCAGGGCGCCCTCTGGTGGTGGGCCAGCAGTACCTCCTCTTCTGGCGGCCCACACAACAGGACCCCCCTCAACAGGCGCCTCCTGGCACCCGACCAGGCTTGTCCGGGTGGCGTCGGTAAAAATCAACCAGGAGGGCCGGGTCCAGGATGAAGCTCCTCTTCACCCAGGAGCGTTCTTCGGGTCCATACCCTTCCCAGTCCACCAAATATTGAAAGCCCCGGCCCATTCGACGGACATCCAAGAGCCGGCGTACTGTCCAAGCCGGCTCCCCGTCGATGATACGGGCAGGAGGCGGCGCCGGACCGGGTGCACAGAGGGGTGAGGTGTGATGTGGTTTCAACCTGGAGACATGAAAGACTGGATGGATCCGCAGTGAGGCCAGGAGTTGGAGCCTCACTGCGGTGGGACTGAGGACCTTGAGGATACGGAACGGCCCTATATAGCGGTCTTTCAATTTCGGGGAAGCCACCTGGAGAGGTATGTCCCTCGTAGATAGCCATACCTCCTGCCCGGGCTGGTATGCGGGGGCCGGGGACCGCCGACGGTCTGCATGGGCCTTTGCCCTCGTCCGGGCCCTCAACAAGGCCGAACGGGCGGTGCGCCACACCCGACGACATCTCCGCAGGTGGGCCTGGACTGAGGGCACACCGACCTCTCCCTCCACCACAGGAAACAAAGGGGGTTGGTACCCCAGACACACCTCAAACGGGGAGAGGCCGGTGGCAGAGGACACTTGGCTGTTATGCGCGTACTCGATCCAGGCCAGGTGTTCACTCCAAGCCATCGGGTGTGCGGATGTTGTACACCGCAGGGCCTGCTCCAACTCTTGATTGGCCCGTTCAGCCTGTCCGTTAGTCTGCGGGTGATACCCAGATGAGAGGCTCATGGTGGCCCCCAGTTCCTGGCAGAAACTTCTCCACACCTGCGAGGAGAACTGGGGACCGCAAGCCCAAACGTCTGTTGGTATCCCATGCAGACGGACGACATGGTGGACCAGGAGATCCGCTGTCTCCTGGGCCGATGGGAGCTTCGGGAGGGCCACGAAGTGGGCCGCCTTGGAGAACCGGTCCACTATCGTGAGGATGGTGGTGTGCCCCCCGGGACAGCGGGAGGCCCGTGACGAAATCCAGACCGATGTGGGACCAGGGGCGATGAGGCACAGGAAGTGGCTGAAGGAGTCCCTGTGCCTTCTGGTGGTCCGCCTTGCCCCTGGCGCAGGTGGTGCAGGCCTGGATATAAGCCCGGACGTCAGCCTCCAGAGACGCCCACCAGAAGCACTGCCGGACCACTGCCACGGTCCTACGCACCCCTGGGTGGCAGGAGAGCTTGGACCCGTGACAGAAGTCCAGGACGGCAGCCCTGGCTTCTGGTGGAACATATAGTCTATTTCTCGGCCCTGTTCCAGGATCCGGGCTCCGTGCCAGGGCCTCCCGGACGGTCTTCTCCACGTCCCAGGTAAGGGTAGCCACGATAGTGGACTCCGGTACGATGGGTTCCGGTGGATCCGACAGCTCGGTCTTGACTTCATGTTCGTGCACCCGGGACAGGGCATCCGACCTCTGGTTTTTGGTCCCGGGGCGGTAAGTGATCCGGAAGTCAAAACGGCCGAAAAACAGTGACCAGCGGGCTTGCCTGGGGTTCAGTCGCTTGGCGGTCCTGATATACTCCAGGTTCCGGTGGTCAGTAAAAACCGTGAAAGGCACTGACGCTCCCTCCAGCAGGTGTCTCCACTCCTCAAGAGCCTCTTTCACCGCAAGGAGCTCTCGATTGCCCACGTCATAGTTCCGCTCTGCTGGGGTCAACCTGCGGGAGAAATAGGCACACGGGTGAAGAACCTTATTGGTCTCTCCGCTCTGGGATAGCACGGCTCCTATCCCTGAGTCAGAGGCATCCACTTCAACCACAAACTGGCGACTAGGATCGGGCTGCACCAAGACGGGTGCAGTCGAGAAGCGCTGTTTCAACTCCCTGAACGCGGCTTCGCACCGATCCGACCAGGTGAAGGGAACTTTTGGTGAGGTCAGGGCTGTCAGGGGGCTAACTACCTGACTATACCCCTTGATGAACCTCCTGTAAAAATTTGCGAAGCCGAGGAACTGTTGCAGCTTCCTACGGCTCGTAGGTTGGGGCCAGTCTCTCACCGCTGCGACCTTGGCCGGATCCGGGGCGACGGAGTTGGAGGAGATGATAAAGAAAGGACAAAGAGGTGCTGTGAAACTCACACTTCTCACCCTTCACAAACAGCCGGTTCTCCAACAACCGCTGCAGGACCTGACGTACATGCCGTACATGGGTCTCAGGGTCCGGAGAAAAAATTAGTATATCGTCCAGATATACGAAGACGAATCGGTGCAGGAAGTCCCGCAAGACGTCATTAACCAAAGCTTGGAACGTCGCGGGGGCGTTAGTGAGGCCGAACGGCATGACCGGGTACTCAAAATGACCTAACGGGGTGTTGAATGCCGTCTTCCATTCGTCTCCCTTCCGGACCGAACTAGGTGATATGCGTTCCTAAGATCCAGCTTTGTGAATATTTTGGCTCCATGCAGGGGGGTGAACACCGAATCCAACAAAGGCAACGGGTATCGGTTGCGAACTGTGATCTCGTTCAGCCCCCAGTAATCAATGCATGGACGAAGACCGCCATCTTTCTTGCCCACAAAAAAGAAACTTGCTCCCATCGGGGAGGTGGAGTTACGGATCAGCCCGGCAGCTAAGGAGTCCCGGATGTAGGTCTCCATCGATTCGCGCTCAGGTCGGGAGAGGTTGTACAGCCTGCTGGACGGGAACTCCACGCCTGGCATCAAATCGATGGCACAATCGTACGGACGGTGCGGGGGAAGGGTGAGTGCCCGATCCTTGCTAAAAACGTCAGCAAGATCGTGGTACTCAACCGGCACCGCCGACAGATTGGGGGGAACTTTGACCTGCTCCTTATCCTGGGAACCGGGAGGAACCAAGGATCCCAAACACACCCGATGGCAGGTCTCGCTCCACTGTACCACCACCCCAGACGGCCAATCAATCCGGGGATTGTGTTTTAGCATCCAGGGGAACCCCAGAATCACACGGGAGGTAGAGGGAGTCACAAAAAACTCAATCTCCTCCCAATGATTCCCTGACACCACCAAAGTTACTGGTAGCGTCCTGTGTGTGATTAAAGGGAGTAGGGTGCCATCTAGTGCTCGCACCTGCAATGGTGAAGGAAGCGCCACCAGAGGGAGCCCTACCTCTCTGGCCCATCTGCTGTCTAGCAGATTCCCTTCTGACCCTGTGTCTACCAGTGCTGGGGCCTGAAGGGTTAAATCCCCGCTAAGGATTGTAACTGGGAGTCGTGTGGAAATGTGTGTGTGTCCCACGTGAATTTCTTGGCCCACCCTAAGCCCAGTTTCTAGGGGCGGGCGTTGGTGTTTAACCATTCGGGGCAATTACTCAATTGGTGCTCAATTGAGCCGCAAACAAAACACGCCCCGCGGGGAAGCCTCCTCTGTCTATTCGGTGGTCTGAATGTGGCCCTGCTCGTGTCCATAGCTTCGTCAGCAGGGGGAGCTGTCGCCACACGGGGCGTAGAGGCCAGGGAGCGTGGGAAGGGCAGACCTTTTTCGGACCCGGAAGGAAGAGGGACGGCGCGTGCCCGGCCACGCCCTTCATCTCGTTCCCGATGGCGTTCTTCCAACCGATTGTCTAACCGTATAACAAGATCGATAAGCCCATCTAATTCCCGTGGTTCATCCTTGGCCACCAGGTGCTCCTTCAGGACCGATGACAGTCCGTTTACGAAGGCGGCGCGGAGCGCAGCGTTATTCCAGCCGGACCACGCAGCCGCGATGCGGAAGTCGACTGCATAAGCGGCTGCGCTCCGGAATCCCTGTCTCATTGACAGCAGCACAGTCGAAGCGGTCTCTCCCGTGTTAGGGTGATCAAACACAGTCTTGAACTCCCTCACAAACCCAGTGTACGTGTGAAGGAGCCGTGAATTTTGCTCCCAAAGTGCCGTAGCCCAAGCGCGTGCCTCTCCCCAAAGCAGATTAATCACATAAGCTACTTTACTAGCATCTGACGCGTACATGACGGGACGTTGTGCAAAGACGAGCGAACACTGCATGAGAAAGTCCGCGCACATCTCCACACAACCTCCGTACGGCTCAGGAGGGCTTATGTATGCTTCAGGGGATGGTGGGAGGGGTTGTTGAACAACCACTGGAACATTCATATCCTGCACAGGGTCGGCAGGAGGAGGAGCTGCAGCAGCGCCCTGAGCGCTCGCCGCCACCTACGCGGAGAAAGCCTCCACCCTGCGGTTCAGGAGGATGTTTTGCTCGGTTATCTGATCCAATCGAGCCGTAAAGGCGGTGAGGATGTGCTGCAGCTCACCAATCATGCCTCCTGCAGACGCCTGCGCTCCCTGCTCTCCCATTGGTCGTTCAACAGCTGGGTGACGCCCCTCGGAGTCCATGACGCTGGCCGAGATATCCTGTTGGGAAAGTGTAGTGACACGGACCCACAACAGGGGGTGTAAATGAACGGACAATAGAGGGAGTTAAATTAGAACACTTTACTGTTGTGAATGTCACAACCACACACAGCAGATTACAGAATAAATACAAGTCAATTAATTAAGGTGTCGTGTGGGCAGGCTCGACGATAGGAGACGCCCATCTGGAGATGAACCGGAACCACACGATTTCCACCGCCACCGAACCCGAAGGATACTGGAGCCGCCAAGTCCCGAAGTCCCCAGGTGGCCACCGTCTCAGCGTGTCGGATCTGGTACTGCTGGCGGAGAACAAAGACAGTCAAGTGTGGGTGTGTGTAGGCGGCAGCGCCCTCCCGTGCCTGAAGCCCGCACTTCAGGCAGGGCGCCCTCTGGTGGTGGGCCAGCAGTACCTCCTCTTCTGGCGGCCCACACAACATATATATATATATATATATATATATATATATATATATATATATATATATATATAGTGCATGATGATCATGTCATTTCAAAAACTGCCAAAGTGTGCGTGTTATATACGAGGTCTCCATATATTATGCAAAAAATATATGGATTTGATTCATATGTTTTTACGTCAGCCAAGCTTGAACCTTCGTGCGCTTGCATGAGTTTTTCCATGCCTGTTGGTTGCGTCATTCGCCTGTGGGCAGGCTTTGAGTGAGCACTGGTCCACCCCTCTCTTTGTTGTTTCATTGTGAGGAAATGGCGGAATGATTTTTTGCTTTTTTTCCATCAGAATTTTTTCAGAAACTGTTAGAGACAGGCAGCTGGAAACCATTTTAAAAATTTATCTGGCTTTCAGTGAAAATTTTACGGGCTTCACAAAGAATAAGGAGTGTTACTACAGCTTTAAGGACGGCCCACAATGGCGTACGGCGTGCCACGCTCCGAGCCGCCATCGAGAGGCAGAAAACACCACATCATTTCTAAATGGATGGCTGTGTGGAGCCGGGACCTTCGTGCACATTTTCTGTGGTTATCACAACAGCTGGACATCAGCCATTTTCCGGCAGATTTCACTTTTAACAAAAGATTTTGTCATGGAAAGCCGCGCGGAGGCTTTGCGCATCACGACCGATTCGCTGATGAAGCGAGACAAAGGAACACCTCCATTTCGGAGTGTTAGAGGACAAGTTGGGACATGCCCAGCTCTCCACAATTTCTCTTATACTCACTCGACTGGTAAGCACTGAAAGCCGAGATAGGCATGTCCCAACTTGTCCTCTAACACTCCAAAACGGAGGTGTGGGCAGTCCTTAAAATTTTCACCGAAAGCCAGATAAATTTTTCGAATGGTTTCCAGCTGCCAGTCTCTAACAGTTTCTGAAAAAATTCTGATGGAAAAAAAGCCCAAATCATTCCGCCATTTCCTCGCAATGAAACAACGACGAGAGGGGTGGACCAGTGCTCACTCAAAGCCTGCCCACAGGCGAATGATGCAACCGACAGGCGTGGAAAAACTCACGCATGCGCACGAAGGTTCAAGCTTGGCTGACGTAAAAACATATGAATCAAATCCATATATTTTTTTGCATAAAATAAAAAGGTCGGATACTTTTCTCACAGACCTCGTATATATATATACGTGTGTGTATATATATATACGAGGTCTATCCAAAAAGTAACGGACCTTTTTATTTTTTTCAAAAACTATATGGATTTTGAATCACGTGCGCTTGTATCAGCCAAGCTTGAACTTTCGTGCGCATGCGTGAGTTTTTCCACGCCTGTTGGTTGCGTCATTCGCCTGAGTGAGCACTGGTCCACCCCTCCCGTCAGATTTCTTTTGTCTGAGAACTTACTGAGAGACTGCCGCTTTGCTCCATGAAATTTTTTTCAGAAACTGTTAGAGACAGCCAGTTGGTAACCATTCGATAGATTCAGTTGGATATCGGTGAAGATTCTGTCGGCGTCACGCGGATTATGGACTGTTAAAACCTTTTTAAAGACGGCTCACAGCGGCATTCGACAGGCTGGATCGACCAGATCATTTCTAAACTGAACGCTGTGTTGATCCAGGACATCATGTGACTACCACAGAAATGGCAACAGAGCTGGACATAGCACTTTTGCGGCACATTCCACTGTTACAGGAGATTTTGTAATGAAAGACGTGCGGAGGATTTTGTGCGTCGGCACGAAGCAGCTCAGGACGCGCAGCAAAAAAAAAAAACACCTCCGAAGATTCAGACGGCTTTCAATGGCTTTCAGTCGAGTGAGTATCCGAGAAATTGTGTAACAGCTGGACATGCCCCAACATGTCCTGTGAGACTTCCAACACAGAGGTGTTTTTTTTTTTTTTTTTTTTTGCTTTAGTACAGTTGAATGCTGTATCATCAGCACTTAAAATGTTGCCATAGAACCTTTCTGGCTAATTTCTGTACTTTTTTGCAGATTGCAATTATTGCTGATGAGGTGCGGGAGGGGGGGGGGGCGCATCTTGTGGCATAGCTTCTATATCTCTCTGTCAGGGTCTGGGTTTTTTTTTTTTTTTTTTTTTTTTACTGTGATGCATGCACCCATGCCCTATGGAGGTTGTTGTTGTTGTCACTGACTCTTGTTTTGAGTGTTTTTACATCCGCCAAGGATGTAATAAAATCATCTGCATTTATTTATTTGTCTGTCTGTCTGTTAGCAGGATTACGTCAAAACTACTCCACATATTTGACAAAATTTTCACAACAGATACATATTAGGCCATGAAAGAACCCATTAAATTTTGGAGGTGATCCGACTTCAGATCTGGATTCTGGATCAAGATTTCCCTTTATAAATATGCTTTGAAAAATTACTTCAAAACTACTTCACAGATTCTCACCAAATTTGCACTACAGGTATTAGACCATGGAAGACTGTTACATTTTGGAGGTGATCTGGATTGGTGGACATCAGAAATCTCTGATTGCTCTAATCGTCACAATGTTTCAGTCATCAGTTGCTGTTTTACTTGGTGTACCATTCAATGTCTTTTGCCCTATACAAGACTGGTTCCATTCTTTTTCAGGACATCCCATACTGTTGCACTGGCTGTTCCCACTGTTTCTCCAAGGAGCTATGTTTTGTTGTTGAACATATCCAAATGTCAATACCAAGAATTAAAGAGATGAAAGATTAATTTTCCTCTGAAATAAAAGTTTTGCCCTTAAAACCAAATGGCTTTGGTGGATTCAGACTCAGCGGTCATCCCGCTGAGTCTGGTCTGCTTGAGGTTTCTTCCTATAATTTCCTATAACTTCCTATAAATCCTATAATCCTTTTTTTTTTTTTTTGTCACTCCACCAAACAACACACACGTGGAGGTGGATTCTGGAATTGCTCAGGCATGGTCAAATTTGTCTGTCATTAAGGACAAGCTCACGTCTGCCTGTCTGTTTGTTGGCCACTTCTCCCAATCTTGATATGTCAAGGAAGGTTTGCCCTAACACTTCCCCAAAACAATTAATTTTAACAAAGGTCATGTATAAGGAAGTTAATTTTTCAACCCAATTTGGACTCCATCTGGGACACACTTTGTTTCCAGATTGCCCTGTCATGGCCAACCAGAGTTCAATCATTTGGGTGAAGGTCAAAGTCAGTGAGGTCAAATGTCAGTTTGCCGTAGTCCTTATTGTCTTGACACACACAGGTACTATTGTCCAGTTTAAACAAATCAAATAAAAAGAAGCAACAAGTTTGAAGGTAAAATGTTAAAGGAAGAGGTGAAACACAAATGATGACACCATTCCGCTGTTTTATGGCTTCCTTCATCCTCTAATCTGTTTGCTGGGCAACAGGATTCATAAACATTCCTCCGGACGTGGAAAGACAGAGAGCAGCCAGGATGTCGGGTTCCTCTCTTCTTACTTCTGTTGACTTCACTGACAAAAATGATCTTATCATTACAACAACACTCCCACTGTGTTTTTCACAGATTTTAATAGTTAGAATCATATTTCTGCATGTTTGTACTTGTGCACAATCATTTCTGGGTTCATTTTGTTGGACTATTTCTTAGAGTTTTGTGAGATGAAAGTACACTGTAAACACATAAATCAAGGTAGTCAAGACACTTCCAAAATCAGATCTTGATAAAGATCCAGTTTGTGGAAAGAACATGGCATTAGGTATGAAATGAAATATGCTAAGTGGTAGTGCTTACAGGTACAAGACATTTCCACACACGCGTGCCCCGCGGAAGTATAGAGTGCACGGTGGTCCGACAGTCTGAGCAGCTACAGTGCTATTAACAATGTATTGTTGTACTCAGTGGTGGACAGTGTTGCCACAGTTACTTTGAAAAAGTAATCCAATTACTGATTACTGATTACTCCTTGAAAAAGTAACTTAGTTACTTTACTGATTACTCAATTGTAAAAGTAACTAAGTTAGATTACTAGTTACTACTACTACATTAAACCCCTAACTGAAAAGTTAACTTTTATAACGTTAAAACAATAAACCGCTAAAAAGTTTTGAGAAAGTTACCGCTAACCGCTAACTTTTAGCACTGACTCAGTCGTGGACACATCGGATTACACTGCTACACTTACTATATTGTAACAACAGCAGCACTTGTGTGTTTTGACCTGTGAACCGGACGTGTTAACTAGCTCTCTGCGTTCATAAAATCATGTATGATTTTAGGGTTTACAAATGTTTTTGACCATGAAATTTACTCACCAGCAAAAAAAAAAAAAAATTGTTAGTGGACTGAAAGTTAGCGGAACCGGACGTGTTAGCTAGCTCTCTGCGTTCATAAAATCATGTATGATTTTAGGGTTTACAAATGTTTTTGACCATGAAATTTACTCACCAGCAAAAAAAAAAAAAAAAAAAAAAATTGTTAGTGGACTGAAAGTTAGCGGAACTAAATTTAGCAGAGGCTAATTGGTCCACTGATGGTTTTCCAAGTTATCTGAAAAGCTAATCTGTTAACAAAAATGTTAGCTTCGCTAATTAGCGGTTAGCAGATTAACAAAATTGTGCCCACCACTGTTTCTACTTAATTCAATGCCAGAGATGCATCAACAAGGGTGGGAATAAATATTGGTGGCCATGTTCAGACTATTGCTACATATGGTCTGCGTAGTAGAGAAGCTTGAATCTTCGACTGGACTGGGTTGCTTGACGCAAGGACGTTTCGCTTCAAATCGCAGAAGCTTCCTCAGCTAAAATTCTTGCTCTGGTGGTCTGACTTCTGTCTTGACTCTTGTAGAGAAGAATAAACAGAAATCACAAAAGCTGGAGTTTTAAACCTAACCAGACCCCTCCTACCGAGAGGCAGACTGCTATAGGCTAGTGACTAAACAATAGCTCTAATTAGCACCTATTGTGCTCTAGTTAGCACCCTCCTAATGACAGGGCAGCTGTCCCTCCTAACGATGGGACGGACCCTCTCCTGATGGCTCCCTTGACGACTCTGCTGATGACGTGAATGACTCATTACCATGAACAAAAGACTGAAACTGCTTTGACCTGAGTACCCCATTGTAAACAGGGGATAAAGCGTGTCTCAGACCCCCTCCCCGATTGAGGCTGAGACACGCTTTATCCCCTGTTTACACAGGAACTGTCTGCAGGAGACGGGTAAACTCAGTAGCTGTCTCGAGGAGACTGGTAAACACAGCAGTTGTCTGCAGGAGAGGGGTAAACACAGCAGTTGTCTGCAGGAGACGGGTAAATACAGCAGCTGTCTGCAGGAGATGGGTAAACACAGCAGCTGTCTGCAGGAGATGGGTAAACACAGCAGCTGTCTGCAGGAGATGGGTAACCACAGGAGCTGTCTGCAGGAGACAGGTAAACACAGCAGCTGTCTACAGGTGACGGGTAAACACAGCAGTTTGTGTGCAGGAGACAGGTAACCACAGGAGCTGTCTGCAGAAGATGGGTAAACTCAGCAGCTGTCTGCAGGAGATGGGTAAACACAGCAGTTTGTGTGCAGGAGACAGGTAACCAAAGGAGCTCTCTGCAGGAGATGGGAAAAACACAGGAGCTGTTTGCAGGAGATGGGTAAACACAGCAGCTGTCTACAGGAGATGGGTAAACACAGCAGTTTGTGTGCAGGAGACAGGTAACCACAGGAGCTGTCTGCAGGAGATGGAAAAAACACAGGAGCTGTCCGCAGGATATGGGTGAACTCAGCAGCTGTCTCCAGGAGACGGGTAAACACAGCAGTTTGTGTGCAGGAGACAGGTAAACACAGGAGCTGTCTGCAGGAGACGGGAAAACACAGGAGCTCTCTGCAGGAGACGGGTAAACACAGCAGTTTGTGTGCAGGAGACGGGTAAACACAGCAGCTGTCTGCAGGAGACGGGTAAACTAAGCAGCTGTCTGCAGGAGACGGGTAAACTCAGCAGCTGTCTCCAGGACATGGGTAAACTCATCAGCCTTCTCGAGGAGACTGGTAAACACAGCAGCTGTCTGCAGGAGATGGGTAAACACAGCAGCTGTCTGCAGGAGATGGGTAACCACAGGAGCTGTCTGCAGGAGACAGGTAAACACAGCAGCTGTCTACAGGTGACGGGTAAACACAGCAGTTTGTGTGCAGGAGACAGGTAACCACAGGAGCTGTCTGCAGAAGATGGGTAAACTCAGCAGCTGTCTGCAGGAGATGGGTAAACACAGCAGTTTGTGTGCAGGAGACAGGTAAACAAAGGAGCTCTCTGCAGGAGATGGGAAAAACACAGGAGCTGTTTGCAGGAGATGGGTAAACACAGCAGTTTGTGTGCAGGAGACAGGTAACCACAGGAGCTGTCTGCAGGAGATGGGAAAAACACAGGAGCTGTCCGCAGGAGACGGGTAAACACAGCAGTTGTCTGCAGGAGACGGGTAAACACAGCAGCTGTCTGCAGGAGATGGGTAAACACAGCAGTTGTCTGCAGGAGGCGGGTAAACACAGCAGCTGTCTGCAGGAGATGGGTAAACACAGCAGTTGTCTGCAGGAGGCGGGTAAACACAGCAGCTGTCTGCAGGAGATGGGTAAACACAGCAGCTGTCTGCAGGAGACGGGTAAACACAGCAGTTTGTTTCTGTGTAGGCTCTCAGTTGTCCAGGTGGTATCCATAGTAGAGAAGCTTGAATCTTCGACTGGACTGGGTTGCTTGACGCGAGGACGTTTCACTTCAAATCGCAGAAGCTTCCTCAGCTAAAATTCTTGCTCTGGAAGTCTGACTTCTGTCTGACTCTTGTAGAGAAGAATAAAACAGAAGCCAACAAAAGCTGGAGTTTAAAACCTAACCAGACCCCTCCTACTGAGAGGCAGACTGCTATAGGCTAGTGACTAAACAATACCTCTAATTAGCAACTATTGTGCTGTAGTTTGCACACCTAATGGCAGGACAGCTGTCCCTCTAATGATGGGATGGATGCCTTTCTGATGGCTCCCTTGATGACGTGAATGACTCATTACCATGAACAAAAGACTGAAACTCCTTTGACCTGAGTACCCCATTGTAAACAGGGGATAAAGTGTGTCTCAGACCCCCTCCCCAGTTAAGGCTGGGTTTCAAACGTTTCACAAAGAATGCCCCCTTGACCCCTCTCTCAAACCATTTCTTCTCTCTGACTAATATTTTAACTTCCTTGTCCTCAAACATGTGGTTAGTGTCTTTGAGGTGGAGGTGAACTGCAGACTGAGGTCCACTGCTGCCCTCTCTGCGGTGCTGGTATAGCCTTTTGTGTAAAGGTTGCTTCGTTTCACCTATGTAGTGTTCGTTACAGTTTTCCTGACATCTGATAGAATACACTACATTGCTCTGTTTGTAACTAGGGATCATGTCCTTAGGGTGAACTAATTTCTGTCTCAAGGTGTTAACCAGTTTAAAGTAAACTGGGATTTTGTGCTGTCTGAAGATCCTCTGTAGTTTTTCCCCTACTCCTGCTAAATAAGGGAGAGACACTCCTCTTCTTCTTGTCTCTGTCTCCTGTCTATCTGGTCTCTTTGTTCTCTGGGACTTCTGCACTTTGTCCAGGGACCATCGTGGGTACCCACATACTATGAGGGCTTTCCGGACACGTTGTTGTTCTTTAGCCCTTCCCTCTGCAGTTGTGGGCACCTGTAGGGCTCTGTGTTGAAGCGTCCTGATCACCCCGAGCTTGTGTTCAAGGGGGTGGTTTGAGCCGAAGAGCAGATATTGGTCAGTGTGAGTTGGTTTTCCATAAATCCCTGTCTGGAGCTGCCTGTTCTCTCCAATCGTAACATCACAGTCCAGGAAAGCTAAATGGTTGTTTCTGGCATCCTCACGTGTGAACTTGATATTGGTGTCCACTGAGTTGATGTGTTCTGTAAAGTCCTCAACTTGCTGTTGCTTGATTTTGACCCATGTGTCATCAACATATCTGAACCAGTGACTGGGAGAGATGCCAGTGAAAGACGTCAAGGCTGTCTTCTCCACTCGCTCCATGTACAGATTGGCCACAATGGGGGATACCGGTGGTCATGGTTGTGCGATGGGGTCTCCGGTTGAGATCAGTTGAGATCAACAGTCAAATTAGTCACAGCGATGTGTGGGCAGGCTCGAGGATAGAAGACGCCCGTCCAGAAAAGAGCCAGATCCCACACACCTTCCACTCCACTGGATCTGAAGCAACCCTGGAGCCACCAAGTGCTGGGTCCCCAGGTGGCCACTGCCTCCGGCTGTCAGATCGAGTACTGCTGGCAGGAAGAACAGACAGGTGATGCTGGGTGTGTGAACACCCAGCAAACAGTTCAGTATAAAGGTGGAAAGCACCTCCACCTCTCAATCACAATGTTTACGTGCAGATCCTGTTGGCAAAGTACGTAGCCTCCAACCAAGGAGCGGAGTACGCCAACTCCCCACACACGACTACTCAGTACAAAACAGGAACGTCTGCAAAAAATACTTGTACACACAGAAGTAAGGACGTCACTAATGTGATACTTTAGGCTGAGCGGTTTACCTGTTCGGTAGACGATTTGTCGGCAGTGAGGTGAAGATGCTGCCCGGCTCTTATGGAGGTGTGGATGATGATGATGATGAGTGACAGCTGGCGTTGTTGATGAGTGACAGCTGCCACTCCCAGTTGCTCCGGCGCCCTCTCGTGCCTGAAGCCCGCACTTCAGGCAGGACGCCCTCTGGTGGTGGGCCAGCAGTACCTCCTCTTCAGCGGCCAACACAACACAACCTGTAAATTTCACAGTATGATGTTGTTGTATAATGTTGTTGTAAATGACAAAAATTATGTTTTACATCAATAAATCTACTGGCTTTTCCCCCTTAATTGTCATGCTCTTGTAAATTGAATTATTTCCCTGTTCAATTTTGTTGTGCTGCTTCCATTTTGCTGAGGGCTACCACATGAGGTTGGACATGTATGTGGACATCTTCGCCGCACATCCATACGAAATACGACTGATATACAGATGACGTGTCATTTGTACCACTTCAGTGAGATTCCAACTGCAAATTTGTTGCTCATTCATGTGTTTGGTCACTAATTCGCGTTGGTATGTGGACGGTCAGACCCAGAATATCTCTTAAAGGGTTCATTTTGAGAACAATCTTGTTTATTGGGGACAAAGTCCAGGAATTTGTTTTTTCAGCCTGATTTGACCTAAACATGGCACACATATGGCTGGAATCTGGAACTGCACTGGCAAGGTCAGCCAAAGGTCAGTCATTTGGATGAAGATAAATGTACGAGTATGTGCGGTCAAGTTCACTGATGCCTAAGATCAGATTCCAAACAGGTAATGAATTGCATTGTTTACCAGGAAATTCTGTTCTGTACCATAGAACCACAGTCTTTTTGACACTATACTTTGGGGGAAGAAGGGCCTTAGTCAGGGAGGAGACCAATAGTCACTCTGACAGAGCTCCAGCATTCCTTTGTGGAGAGAGGACAACCTTCCAGAAGAACAACCATCTCTGCAGCAATCCACCAATCAGGCCTGTAAGGTAGAGTGGCCAGACGGAAGTCACTCCTTAGTAAAAGGCACATGGCAGCCCACCTGGAGTTTGCCAAAAGACACCTGAGTACTCTCAGACCATGAAAAACAACATTCTCTGGTCTGATAAGACAAAGATTGAACTCTTTGGTGTGAATGCCAGGTGTCATGTTTGGAGGCAACGAGGCACCATCCCTACAGTGAAGCATGGTGGTGGCAGCATCATGCTGTGGCGATGTTTTTCAGCAGCTGGAACTGAGAGACTAGTCAGGATTGAGGGAAAGATGAATGCAGCAATGTACAGAGACATCCTGGATGGAAACCTGCTCCAGAGTGCTCTTGACCAGGCAATGATTCATCTTTCAGCAGGACAATGACCCTAAGTACACAGCCAAAATATCAAAGGAGTGGCTTCAGGACAACTCTGTGAATGTCCTTGAGTGGCCCAGCCAGAGCCCAGACCTGAATCTGATTGAACATCTCTGGAGAGATCTGAAAATGTCTGTGCACCGACGCTCCCCATCCAACCTGATGGAGCTTGAGAGGTGCTGCAAAGAGGACTGGACAAAACTGCCCAAAGATAGGTGCACCACGCTTGTGGCATCATATTCAAGAAGACTTGAGGATGTAATTGCTGCCAAAGGTGCATCAACAAAGTATTGAGCAAAGGCTTGAATACTTATGGACATGTGATTTATTAGTTTTCTTATTTTTCATAAATTTGAAAAAATTTCAAACGTTTTTCAT